>NC_056728.1:561978175-562068175 GCF_019279795.1 Protopterus annectens | reverse complement strand
ATAAAAGGCTGTCATAAGCAGAAACCTTAAGGAGAGAATTCAGTCTTATTTTTCTTTCCAAAAAGAAAAAGTTGTGCGCAGGGAATTAATGATAAAAACTGACAAAATAATTCCTGTGTAGTTGAGAAGACTAATATTTGACAGGATACATGATTCACATTTAGTAATAGTTAGGTGCAAAGAAGGATCTATGGTTTTAACATTGTGTCAACTCAGATAGAATGAATAGTACAGAGTTATGTACCTGCATTTCATACCATTACAACTCAGAGGAGGTGTTAACTGATATGTTCTGTGATCATCCAGATAGTGAAGAATATATGTTTTGTGGTAATGAGTGGTCACTGATAGTTCCAGGTATAAAAGCCACTTATCTAGTATATGTGGAATATTATTCCAAGTTCCCTAAAGTAACCAAAATGACAGGCACAGCAAATGCAGTTTTAACTGAGTCATTAATGTGTATACTCTCAGAAGACAGGGAATACCTGTTCTCATATCTGACAGTGGTCATGAATTCAGACGATAAGGACACATATGAGATTTCATACAATGTTTATCCATACTATTAGCAGTGTAATGAATAATGTGGAGAGAACTATCCAAACAGTGAAGAATGCCATGAGAAAGAGCTGTAGCAACCGTTATGAGAACTGCCATCTCACAATTTTGTTATGTAAAAATGCAGTAATAATGCAGAAACTCAGTCTGTCAAGAGTTTGGTTGTCAGTGTGCAGATAGCGATAAAGCAAATACTTACTTCACTTGCATTACTGAAAATCAGTACAGACTAAAGGACATGCTGGAAAGAAATCAGCAAACGTAGAAATACTGTTATGATATGAACTGCAAGATGCTACCAAATTTACATGATGAGGTACGGTAGACATGCAAAAAAAAAAAAAAATGTGGAAGTCTGCATCCTGAAGTAGAGTCAGCTGGTAGAGTATCAAAACTAAGGTCCTTTCTTGCTCATTTGGAAAATGGAAATCTGTATAGGAGGAATCAGACATTTATAGAAAACAAATAAGTTGATGCTCCAGGAAGAAGGGCCACCAGAGTGTAACATCTAGCACTGCTGCAAAAAAACATAGAGACTGTGAGAACTGTGATAGTCACAAGTTGCAGACAGAGAGGAGAAAGAATCAAGTCACATTTCCGAGTGACATTGTGGAACATCAAGAACTGTCCCAAAATAAAATTAGATGTCCTGTGTAGATGGTCCTCTTAAATACTCAGGATATAGTACATTATTGAAAGAACAGATCAACACATGGAGTGTTTGAGAGTTTAAAAAGGACTTAAGGATGCACTTAAAATATTTGTAGTGGATAGAGTGCTGTGATTACTCTCTGATATTCATTAAAAAAAAATCAGTTAAGCAGTAGAGTGGCGCAAGACCTGACCTTAACAAATGTTAAGCATTCCTTGCTGAAGTTAAGGCCAATCTGCTCTAGGCAGTCAAATTTGCCAGTACAGTTCAATAAATGACAGAGGTAGAATAAAAGATTTGGTTCTTCTTGCAGTCCTTGCCAGTAAGGTGCCCCTTCCTCTTACAAACTAAGGAAGTTACTAGAATAACAGGAATGGTGTTCACCTGCATTTTCTGAAGGATACAAAGTCTGAAACCTAAATATATGTCATTATTTAGTGTCTTCATTCCTCTGTGATATCTGTGAAAACCATGGATTTTCATGAGGAACAGACCTGCATTTTCATTTATTCTCGACATGGATGCCAAGATTCATCTCTCGAGCTTTGCTCTCTAAATGAATTTCTTGGCATCCTTGTATTGAACACACAGTAAATTGGGTATGATTGATGAACTGATAATAATCACCTGCGTTGACTTTGCAGTTATTGTTATTTCCATGTTAAAAATCTCATGACGTACTTAATATAGTATAATTTAGAGTGAGTCACAGCATGCACCATGCTCCCTGTAAATCATATTTTCCTCATTTGGATGTGCTTTGCTGGCATACCACACATCTTTTGGTTTTGTAAAACACTTTTGTGTTTTTGCTATTTCTGAAATACAAGCTAAGCTTTCTGATTTCCCTCATTTAGACTGGCCGCTCTGATGCTTGTGTTATTAAGTGTTTTGGGGATCCAGGAGCCCATGTAACAGCTGTAGGTAAATAGATTATCATAGCAACATGATTAACATTGTTTGATATTTCTCTTGCTCCTTTTTTAAAATATTACCAAAAAAATGTTACTAGCTGTCAAGATTTGCCGCAAGTTTAAAGCTTTTTGGAAAACAACTATGGCTGATTTTATAAAAATCTTTTCTCATTGATTACATTAAAAATAAATAGCACCTTTTCATACTTACAATTATCTTTCTCTTAAACCTATGTTTATATTTCTGTCTATATTTGAGTTATATTGCATCTTTTGCATTTGCTTGGAAAATTCAGTAAAACAAAAAAATATATATATATATGTGTATGTATGTGTGTGTGTGTGTATGTCTGCATATCACTGTAACATAATGCATGCTTTATTTAGTGTGAAATGTAGAATATGGATAGAACTCTATACATGCTAATGAGCTTGTCACAGGCAGTTGTATGTCATATGAGAGATGCACTTATTTCTGGAGTGTTCCGACTAAGTTAAGACCTACATCTGCAATGGTTCTGTCTTCTTTATTTGTCATTTAGGCACACCACAAGGCTCAAAGTTGGTTGGTTACAAATAGCCTTCTGTATTCCGCGATCCCTTCATCTTCCCTCAGGTTTTCAGTTACTTGTAAGGTGTACAAGTGTTATTTCTATATTAATTTTTAGCAGTATAGGTGTTATATCTTCATTGTTATTTCTTATTTTGAAGGAGGGTGCCCACTATTATTTTGGAGTGAATTGACAGACTTTGGGGTTAGATATGCTCCTCAAGTCAACGTGTGTGACATCATTGTATTGCTTGGCACAGAACAAGCACACTGCTCAGTGAAAGATTTTTTAAGAAAGTTTGCCAAATAGTGATTGGTGGAAAGGATGAAGCCACCTGGAGAATTGATCAAATCTTGTTCTTCTGTCATTCAGTTAATGCCTATGTCATTTCATAGGATATGTCTGTAGAACAAGGGCACATATCAGAAAAAAATGATTACTCCTTTTCTTCTGCATACCCTTCATGTCTGATCATTTGCATTCATAAGTACGAGGTGCTGGGGAACTTCTAAGCCAATTATAACACAAATTCATTGGCTTGTTTAGCAACTAGAGTTGCTTTTTTTTTGCAGCGACCCTCCCCATGTGTTCAGCTTCATTATTTTCTTTTTATCCACCCATCTCCCAGACTTTAGTGCTGCTAATTTCAGTTCAGTTATTTACTATTTATCCTTTACTCTTCTGGTTATCCATTTATTTGTCTTTCACCTATTATCTGTTGAGCAGTTTAACATGAATATGAAAAGCAGCTGATCTTTATGTTCTATGTATCTGATTTTAAAGCCCATCATTTTTTAAATATTTTCTGGCCCTCTCAGCCCTGAATGGTAAACGTCTCATTTGCTTTTCTGATTCATTCTTTCCCTCATTGGTTAGATGAAGCCATAATGGGGCAGGAGTTGATTTGATGTGAACTGTTATCCTTGGGAGGTTTGATTTTTTCATTATTTTTCCGTTCCCTCAATACTTAGCCCCTGAGCACAGTATGCAATTACATCAGTACAGAGCAAATCTGTGGATGACCTCTCATTGTGCTCTCCTGTGTCTGGTGGCAGGGCTGGAGTTCCTTATCTTCACTGCAGGCTACAGTGCTAGAAGGGAATCACTTTACCTCACCCATGATAGTTGAAGTGGCAAAATGCCATTCATTCCCACCTTCCCGGCTAATGCTACAGGGATTTGGTCCATTGGTTAAACCTCAGTCTCTTGTGTATTTGTTTAACATATTCCTTGTATATCTCTTGGTTTACATTAATTCCCTACTTTTTAGATTACCTATGCTGCAGATGTCATGGAACAGTTTGATAGTAGTCATCATAAATCTGATACATGTGTTCTTGATAACAAAACAAATCTTTCCCAGTTCTTCCCCATAGGCTACCTGGAATTGAGGATGAAAGCACTGCAGCTATCATTGGGGATTGATCTCTGTCACCAGTAAGACTAAGATGAGCAAAACGTAGCCAAGTAACTGAAACTTTACCAAGCTATCCCAGTCCCTCTCTGTTACATATAATGTAGCATGGTAACTATTTGAAATGTTGGGATCCACTTCAATGAGTCCCAAAATATGGAGGATGAATGACCAAAAAACAGATGGCCATTTCTCAGAACATTCCTTTTTCTCCAAGGTATGGTGATCATGCAGCTGGTATTTATAAATTTTGTGTGGGGGGTACTCTTGCCCCCTCCAAACAAAACTGTAAAGGAGAAAAGTGATGTTCAGTATTGGCCCTTCTCCTGCATTTTCATTATTTTTTTTCAGTGCGTCAGCACAATTACTAACATTTCAATAGGGAGCCTTCTAGCATACCTAAGGACCACAATCTAGCTCACTTTAGCCTTTGCATTTATAACCTGACCCAGATGACTAATCTAGTGTTTCTGTTTCTGCTTTGAGAAGTGGATTATCAGGTCCTGTTCTTGGTCTGCAAGTCACTTAATTCTGATCTTCATTCTGGTTACTTCATTCCTTTTTCTTTTTTCTCTTTTCCCAGACTTTTTTTGACCTTGGAATACAAGAAAAAGAAAAATAATCTGGTTCCACACAGCAGTGAAAATCAATATGTCCTTTATTGCAGTAGGTAAGTGCTTTCTCGGAATAACATCCGCTTCATCAGACCAACTGGTCTCATGAAGCGGATGTTATTCAGAGAAAGCGCTTACCTACTATACAATAAAGGACATATTGATTTTCACTGCTGTATGGAACCAGATTATTTTTCTTTTTCTTGTATTCTCTGGTTTTTGCATCTGATTCCTTATTTGGTTCAAGGACTGTTTTCGTTTGGTATTTTTTTGACCTTGGCTGTTGTGATTGCAGTTAGATTCCTCTCCAACTCTTAGCTGACCACCATATTATTGCTGAGGTGTTGTTTGTTAGCAGTCAGCTTTTGACGGTAAAAGAGGAGAAGCAGGACTCTCGGCCCTTTAAAAAGCATAAATGTATAGCAAAGATACTGCCCCAATGCAATCATGTAAAATGTGCCAAATGTTTAAGTGAAAAATATTTTTTGGATGTTGAGGTATTTGTGCTACATTTAAACCATCTGGCCTCAAAGAAAGGAAAGGAAAGGAAAGTAAAAACATTTGCAGTTAGAGAAACTCTGGGCAAGCCCTGCTACAGAGTCCTGTTCTAGGGCTCCTCCTCACCTGTTAATTAGGTAGACAAGAGAAATTCTAAAGCTAGTAAGGTTTCTTTGCTTAATGACAAAAAAAAAAATCAGAAATGTAAGTATGTTGATGCTTAAAAAGCTGTTTCAATATGGTATATTTGCTATTTAATTATTTATTTATTTATTGGTATGTTATTTGCTGAATCTGCATCTTCAAAGGTGAAGGATATCAAAGTGGTAGCCTTTTTGAAAACAAAAAAAAAGCACTTCCCATTCTGAAAGTATGTTCTCTATATTCTCCAACCCAAGCTGTATGTCCACTGGTCTCACTTCATTAACATTTGTTAGGTCTCACAGGTCTGTATCTGTCAAACTGGACTGTAAAATAATATGGAAGGCCTTCTTCTGTATCTTCCACTGTTAACTTCAAGGGTAATAATGAAAGAATGTAATGTAAGGGATAAAGTTAGGGAATTATGCATATCGGCGTATAGTAATAATAAAGTGAAATTACTTGTAAATGGCCGATAAAGCCAAGAGGTACATATGAAGAGTGGTGTAAGACAGGGATGTCCAATGAGTTGTATACTCTTTGCATTAGTTATAAATGTTGTAGTATGTGAAATTACAAAATGAAGGAGGAGGGGTATATAACACTTGAAGAATTAAGAATTCCATTTCTGTTAACATATGCAGATGACATTATAATACTCGCAAAAACAAAATTTGGGTAAAAGAAGTAATAATTTGCACAAATGAGTGTCAAGAGATGATAGGGATGGCTTTAAGCAAAGAGAAAAATAAAGGTTTAGGTGTAGTAAAGATTGGGGGTATATATTTTACAGTGAATTAAATTTCTGTGTTAGGTTTAAAATTTGGGAGTAAAGGTGTAAGTAGAATTCAGTGGGAAAAAAACAACAGAAGAAGTAAAGCAAACATGTCTTTTCTGGAGAACATTTAAATTATTTTGGAATTTTTTTTGGTTGTTGTCTTTCTTTTTGCTGTAATCTACTTTTCTCTGTTATTTTGATATCATTACATTGTCTGGAATTTTATTGTATTATTGTATTATTTTTTTTCTGTAGACCTTTTCTTCCAGGAACTCCACTGAAAATGGGCAAACTGCCCAGACGGACTATCTCGGTAAACAAATGTTAAGTAAATAAACTATATTAATAAAATAAATTTATTCAGAAAAAAAGTTTATTTGATAAATTCAGTACTGATGGGAAAAATGACTTAATTAGCAAGTGTATTTATGTTATCTGTGACGTCCCCACTCTGGGCCAGTAATTAAAGAGCCTGAATCCTCACCACTGACACTGGAGAGGGATGTGCACTTGGAGTACAAATGGATATACTCAGTATTTCCAGATGGAGACCTCTCTGCTTCAACCACAATTTCCCTTAAGAGCACACAGGGAACACACTCAGCCCAGGGTCTGGATTTCTCTATATCTGTCTTCCTCCATGTCCCCAGTAAGACTCCCCACTGGTACAGCTGCAGGGTTAGGTCCTCAGTTGTAGTGTCCAAGCCAAGTCCTCCAGCACCCTCTCTCTGAACCCAGTGATTCGATTTCCTGCCCCAAGTAGCTGACACACACATACTTTGACATTTAATTTTTCACACACACCTGGGAAAGGCTGGCACAGATTCACCTGTTGTGCCCCCTTCTGCCTAGAGTATAATGTAGTTATCATTGCCTCCAGACACTCCACAATCAGGTACTCTAAGGCCCTTAACAAAGGGTTTCCACTTATAGTGTGTAATATTAATACTAATACAAATGGTAGTAATTGACTAAGATGGCTAGGCCTTCTTGAGTGGTCCACACAATGTCACCAAATAAATATAAGCACTCTGAAAGGTTAAATACTTTCTACAAGGTCCAGCCACAATAAAACGTTTTAAATATATTTAGTAATAAATAATAGAACAGCGGTGGTGCAGCATTGTTGCCTCATAGCAAGAGGTTCTCCCGTTGAATTCTCGGCTGGAGTGCGAGGAGTGCCTTCTGTGTGGAGTCTGCATGTCCTCCCCGCGGTTGGGTGGGCATTCAAAAGACATGCGTAAATGGGCATGACTTCATTGAAGGTTGAACGTCAAGCTGGCACCTCGGCGTTCGTCAAAATCTACTGCCAATCATTAGCGGACCGGAGTTCCACTGTGGTGATCCCTAACAGGGAAAAGCTAAAAGACAACAACAAGTAATAAATAATAGAACAGCGCGAACATATTGAATATATATTCACAGTAAACCACATAGTTCAAATCACAGGCGATATTGAAAACAACATTGATGGACATACTCATACAAATAAAAAAAAAAACAGTCTCTAAACTAAGCTTCACTATATTCCTGACTGAATCTAGGAGAATTACTATTTTCTAATAACTTACTTGATAGAGCAAGGCACAATGAAATACATGAACAGTCTTTCTAGTCAGGTTTCCCACAACAAAATACTTCTTACTCAGAGATTACTACCTGTAAAATATAATATCCAAGATGGCTTGGAAAATGACCTCATCTGGTCACCTGACTCTAGGTTCTCACAGTATCCCCCTTTGAAGCTGAGGCAGGAATTTAACATTGATGGCTACAATACACATCTAAATGTTTATGGCAGTGCCTGGAGCATGGCTGGCAGTACCTCCTGTCGTCACATTGTCAACAGTACTTATTTGAAAAGGAATTATTGCAGATATTCTTTCATTTATATGGGATTCTAAAGTAAACCCAATAAAAAGAGGTGTTTTGTATGTAAATAAAGAAGGAGGAGGCTTGGGGTTAATTAACCCAGTGGTATACACTGCTTAATTAAATTTGTACAAAGTGTTAAAGTGGATAAACAAAAAAGATGTGAGACTAGTAGCAAAACTATATAAATATAAGTATGATAAATTTAGGGATTTGGTAAAAAAAAAAATAGAAAAAGTATATAAATGAAGAAATAAAATGTCACCAAGAAAATGTATTTTTGTGGAAAATAAAAATTGATAATATAGAAAAAGAAAAGTATGGTGTAAGAATGCAGTGATAAAACATTACTATGCAAAACCATGGGAAAATCTAAAAGATAAAAACATAATTAAAGCTATAAAAATAAGAAGCAAATGGTATAATCAGAAAGTAGAATGTCAAGATTTTTGTGGAGACTGGTAATAGATAAATTGTCAGTAGAAGGAAATATACCATATTAAAAGAAAAATGATAGAAAATGTGTACATTGTCAAGAAGTAGAAAGTATGGAATATGTGTTTTGAAGTGTAAAAAAGTTATGGGGAAAACTATGTAAAGAAGTTTTTTTTGAAGATATAAAAGAAGTAGCTAAAGTAAAGATGGATATGATTAAATATAGATATTATAGATAAAATGTTATTTTGTGTTATATGGGTTATATGAAATAAAAGAAATAAAATTATGTTTAATGGTAAATGGATTTTAGCAACAATGTTAAGTAAAATCAAATGGTAGTTATAGAAAAAGTACAGGGGGTATAATAGGGATGAAAATGTAGCATGACTGTAAAGGAAATTATGAATATGTGTAAACAGATTTGTATATGTGTACATATGTAAATATTTTGTAAATAAGAGTTATTTTGTATATAAATTTTTGTATATAAATAAAGGGCCCCTACTCTTTTTGATAGATGCTGTGAGATCTTTTACATCCTCCTGAGCTGCCACCAACTCAAGCAGATGGGATCTCAGTTTAACATTTCATCTGAAGAATCAAAGTGGCAGAAGAAGGTGAGGTAATCATGATACTGTTCCCTGTTTATAACAGGGTTCCGTCTAATGTTCATGGCATGAGGTCACATCTGTCTAGGAAAGAGTGAAGACAAAACAAGGAGGAGGCTGGCAGAGACTAATCAATCGATGGACAGCATTACTGAGGTAGTGATTATGAATTTGCAAGAACTTAAACGAGCAGTTTTTGACATGCAGACCTGCATACTGAAGTCATTGAAGTCATGAACAGTCAGAATTTACTAAATAACTAAGCAATAACAATGAAGGATGGTGTCAGTGAAGTTTTTAATAAATGTCCTTGGTCCATGGCACTGCTTACAAGCTCAAAGTATCCAGCAAGGTTTGTTAAGCAAGACATGCTTCCAGTATACTTAGATCAGCAGAATAACTGCATGTATTGTGACACCAGGCTTAATATGAATGAAGGGAACAGTGGTAGATGGAATGTAATTTGGGCCTTGGGTTGGAACTTTCTTTGTCATGAGTAGTGCATTGCTCATCTGAGTGCAATTAAAGTAAACTTCCAAATACAGACTGAAAAGAATATATGAATTTCATAAGATCTTGATATTCTGTGTAGTGCTACTGCATCTATAATAATGTAACTGTTTGCTATTAGTGTTTAATTTGATATTCTCCAAAGTTGCCATTAAACAGAGTACCATACCGTTGTGATATTTTTAGTCTACCTTGTTCCCATAATGAATATCTTGTCCCCATAATATGATACTACCTACTTACATTAAATTAAGTAAAGTAGTTTATTTCTGCATTTAGCTACAATGACAGTGTGAATCTTACTAACCATAAGCTGATAAGAACATGTTATGGTGCATTTAAATCAAAGTTCTCAGACTCAGTCACTGTGGACTGCCCTCAAACCACAACATGTTCTTGAACCTCCCTTAAATATAAAAAAAAAATACTTTGGCCTTTCCCATACACATTAAACGTGTTGGACTGTAAAATACTTACACATGTATATACATGAAGTAACAGGTATTTGTGGCTTAGTACAGTATATGTTTACTAGTGATTTGCAAAAAAAATGAACATTTCCATTGATTGTTATTCTAATGCTTTTATCTTAATTCCTATAATACAATACAAATATCTAAGCATGCAGCATTTTAGACTTCTGTGAGCCTCCCCTGAAACTGTATTCTAGACAGGCAGCCAAATTGCATGTTTTTGTTTGGTATTTATAGATATAGTTCTAACAATTATACAAAGCATCTCCTACATTGCCTTCACTAGCTGTCAAAAATATCTCTGTTATGGTTAGCTGTCAAGAATATCTCAGTTTTCTGCGACTGACAGATGACTGTTCATAAGCCTGGTAAAGCTGATTAAAACAACTGCTCTTATTGACCCTATCCTTGATTGTGTATAGTTAACTGACCATAAATGAGATCACTTGCCAGTTTGTAAATGCAGTGTTTCCATGTATAACTGATCCCTGCTATTTATATAAAGATTTTTCCATACACGGTCATATGATTTAAAATTGTGGGTGATAACTAATAGCAAAAACTGTGGAAAGAGTATGGTTTCCCCCTTTTTATGCAGGCTTAGGCATTATTTTCTGAAAGTGCACAATGTGAACAGGAAAAAGTGATGGAACTGGAGTCTCTTGCAACATACAGCTCACGCAGTTGTGTTCTTTGTTAGATCAGCTTTATAGAACATTCACAAAGAACGTATTTGTCTGAACTACATGCTGTATAGTACATTGTTGCTAGTATCCTGGAAAACTTATCAGAATCCAAACCATATCTAAATGCATATTACACAGTTGTTGGTTAAGCACCACGTAATCTAGATATGTGTCTAATAATAATTTTAAGATCTCCCATCACAAAACCTAGAACTGGTTAGCAAACAGTAGTAGTAAGCACTGCATGTTTTCCATATATTACAATATTGCATAGTCATCTAGTTGAATAATCTCTGTCAAGGATGAATGCTGGGCTTTTTTCTAGAGTATTAAAGTTCTGCAAGCCTCGCAACGCACAACTTCCCTTTAGCACAGTGGTGCAGTGGTAGCATTGTCACCTCACAGAAAGAGGTTCCCTGGTTCAATTCTCAGCTGGAATGCCTTCTGTGTGGAGTCTGCATGTCCTCCCTGCATTCGTGTGGGTTTCCCCTGGGTGCTCCAGTTTCCTCCCATGTTTCAAAGACATGCATCTAAAGGGGTTTCCCTGGGCCTCCACTGAAAATTGGCTGTGTTCCAAGTCGAACTTTCCCAGTAAACAAATGTTAAATAAAAATAAATAAATAAATTATGTAAAGATGCTGCCCCCTGGAGAAGCAGAGAAAGTGCTTGCTGAAAAGAAATACAGTTGTGATCATTCCTCCTGCCAGGAGGTAAATGTAACGCAATACATTTTTGTTCCATTACATATTGCATTTAGTTGAAACCAAGGCATTTAATTAAGCATTGCAAGAATGTAAACTTTATTACATATCATGGTGTACAAATGAGGGAATATGTAAAGTGTACCTTTGTTTTACTCTGGATATTTTGTACTAAAATCCAGAGTGTAGTCTTTAACTTCCTGCTCCTTGTAGCTTGACTTAACATTATTTTAGTGTCATTATGAAATGAAACCAGTATTATGTTCTGCATCTTGTTGGATGTTAGTAAGCTGATGTAGTGTATGTAAGAATTATGGCATTTATCAGCCTCAAAAGGAACATAAAAATAACACCAGTAGAAGCCAGCATAAGTATTGTATGTCAGAACAAAAATGGAACAAAAGAAAGTTGTAGCTATCATAGCAACCACATGCAAATTTATTTTAAAAATACCGTGCCTTAAAGCTTTTATTTATTTGAGTTATAGGCTTGGATTCATATACACACACACACACACACACTATACAGCTTTCTCACACTTTGTTGAGGCAGCTGCAGTCTGTATATATAATTTTGAATACTAAAGTTTACTTTACCATAGTGTATTGGACTTGTGCATACACAGTGCACATTTGGTGTTTTCTCCCTTTTTTCCACTTTCATGAGACTGTGCAGTTGGTGTATATAGGTTAGGTGATTGTAGGAGGTGCAGAGGAGCTTGATCCCCAGCAAAAAAAAAATATATATATATATTTTTTTTTTATGTTTTTGAGTTATAGTTTTCAGAACTGAATATTCAAAAAAAAAAAAAAAAAGGTGTTAACTCTTATTCTTTTGACTTGGCCAGCAATAGGGAAGCCAGCATTGTATGCTTACACAACACTAATTGTCATAACCAATCAGAAATGTATTATCCATTGATTAGTGTCAGCAATTCAGAGCAAAAGTCTGCCTAAGAAAACAGAGGTGGAGCAGTAAAGGAACAAACAGCACTGGGTGGCTCTTTGGCAAGAGAAACACTGCAGCAGGATGCATGACTTACATGACTGACATCACACCTAAGACAGGCTAGCGCTGTCACGTTATTGCAAGTTCATGCATGCAGTATGACATTGTAGATCTGTATCTTGAACTCATCTGGCACAAGAATGGCAGCATAGCGGCCATCAGATAGACTAATGTGGCTGTACGTAACAACAAAGTGCCAACCCTGATGTTCTTCGTGTTTCAATGTTGCAGTCATTACATTTGTGTAATCCTGCTGGCAGGTTTCCCTCAGCCGGCCTGAATTCCAAAGTCTTGGGTCCTCTGTTGGCTGCTGTCGCCCCTTCCCTGACATCAGGTTGTCAGGGGTATAAAAGCAGCAGCTGACACCATTTTCTTCAGTCTTTCTTGCCACGCGGTGCCCGGAACAGAAGCAGTTAGCAAGTGCCGGTTGGCCGACTCCTGAGATTTTCGTGTTTGAGTTTCAGATCTGAAGTCTTCAATAAAGCTAAGTACCCCATTGGGGAAACTTTTTTCTTGCACCAGACCGATGTCAGAAAAAGTTAATAATTGTATTTCTTGTGGAAAGCAAATATCTCATAAGGATTTTCATTCTTACTGTATTCCTTGCCTAGGCCCTGATCACAACGTTACTGGTTGTCGGTTTTGTGCTAGATTTAACCAATGCACTATTAAGCGTTGGTATGATTTTGCCTTAAACTTTTTTGGACGCCGGTTTAATTATCCAGAAATGTCGTTGGATAGCCATCCGACTACCGGAGTTTACAAAAAACTCAAAGAAAAGGATAGAGAAAAACAACCGAGGCCCAAAACTGATGACGAAGCTTCTCCCAAGCCAGTCGCCGGTTCACCGGTTCTCAGTGAGGCGCTTTTGCAGCCCCTGACGCCCGCTACTTTAAAGTTGCAGGTCGCTACCGACTCTCACGTGGAGTCGGCCATGCTGCTGGATACTCAAGGTATTGGAGCCTCGGACACTAATCCCTCAGATGGGTCCGGAGCCGCTGAGCAGGTACCGGCTTCTGAGGGTGTATTCACACCTAAACATCTTTACATTAAAACGACTTCAGCTTCAAAGGCAAAGACTAAAGCACCTTCTAAAGCAAGGAAACAAACTCAAGAGCCACATGGACAGGCCTCTATGCCCAAAAAACAGATGCTCAAAATGGCCGAAGACTTGATTACCTCGATCAGGGGTTCCCATCCCCCACCTGATAAGAGGCCTAGGCAAGACACTGACTATGAATCTTCAGATCAGGTTTCTATTTCTTCTGATTCCTCTTCTGATCAGGAATATTCTATTCCCCCCTATGAGGATTCTGATGCTGAAGAATCTATACCTTCAGCATCTCCTCCTGAGGACTTTTCTTTTGGGGAAACCTTGCATACCATGAGGGAGCATTTCCACTGGGAGAGCCAAGATTTTTCTGAATCTAAAAAGAGGCTCAGGGATTTTCTTTTACTACCTCAGCACAGGCCTCTAGCCATTCCACCTGTGTTAGACATTGTAGATGTGTTTTCGGAGTCTAGTCTGACCCCTGACTCCTTACCCCCAGCTCCTGTTAAGCCTGACAGATATTACAGGGTTCCTGACTCACACAAATTTCTTTTTAAAAACCCTGCTGCTGACCCAGAAACTATTTCACAGGGTCCAAAGGGAGTTAAGGCTTCCACTGCAAAAAACCCAACCCCCTCTGACAGAGATTCAAGGGCACTGGATAGATGGGGAAAAAAGGTTTACACATCTGCAGCTTTGGCTGTAAGGGCCTTAAACTGTCAATTTCATGTGCTTAAGTATCAGCAACATGTCATGGGATTGCTTAAACAGAAAATGTTGTTAAATTCTGAATGTGCAGAAAACAAGGAAATGCAGGATTTATTGTATGCAGCAGAACAAGTGGGAAAACATACTTTGCAATGTGATTTTGATTCTTTGGAGGCCTCCTGCAGGGCCGCAGTTACGGGTTCTGTAATAAGGAGGCATGCTTGGTTAAAGGAACAAAATCTGCCTGATCATGTTAAAGTTAAATTACTAGATGTACCTTTACAGTATGATACTTTGTTTGGTGTTAAGGCAGAAGAGGTGTTAAAGAAAATGGAGGACAAAGCTAAATCTATGCAAACTGTCATAGATTATTTACAAGTACAGCCACCTAGGTTTAGTAGACACTGGCCTACAAAAAATTGGTCCTTTCCTGTGTCAGACAGACCTCAAAGGGGCAGCTCCAGAAGCCCTAGGGGCAGATCCCAGGTGCAAGGTTCTTATAGGCCCAAGCAATGGGGTGCTTCTACCTCCAAATCTGGAGAAGATAGATCACAAACATACAGAAAACAGTCCCAATGACTTCCCCCTGCCTGCACCAAGCACTTATCTTCTGGCAGCACCCATAGGGGGAAAATTAGCACTTTTTGTTCAAAATTGGCACATCATAACCCAGGACAAGTGGGTTCTAAACATAGTGTCACAAGGCTCCAAGTTCTATTTCCATACTCTGCCAAAGGCAAACGGCTGGCCAGATCTGCCAAAAAAATCAATGGGCAGAGGCACAAAAATAAGTCTCATCCCTCATGGACATGGGGCCATTCAACAAGCACCAGAGCAAGAGCAGGGACAAGGATTTTACTCGACTGTTCTTGGTACTCAGAAAGGACAAGGCCTGGAGGCCGATACTGGACCTATCTGTTCTGAACACTTTCCTGGATATTCCAAAATTCAAAATGTTGACTTTGCAGCAGCTTCTGCCCATGCTGGGCAAGAATGCTTGGCTTGTGACTTTAGACCTAAAAGAGGCATACCTGCATGTTCCAGTCAGACAATCATGCAGAAGATACCCAAGATATAAGGCTGGTTCAATGCATTATCAATACCCTGCACTGCCCTTTGGCTTATCTACTGCACCCAGGGTCTTTACAAAGTGCCTGGCACCAGTAATTGCATTCTGCAGACAAAGAGGAGTACAAATATATCCTTACTTGGACGACTGTCTCATTCAAGCAGAGAACAAGGACATTCTTCTTCAACATCTGGCGTTTGTGAAAAGACTTCTAACATGCCTAGGGTACACAGTCAACAAAAAGAAATCAAAACTAGTACCCTCACAAGAGATAATACTCCTGGGTGCAAGCTTGAATACAACCGCCCAGATGGCTTATCTCACGCCAGACAAACAAAGGCAACTGACTACCTATTTCGAAATGTTGGCAACAAAGGCCCAGTTATCTGCAAGAAACATTCTGCAGGCTTTGGTCTTCATGGCATCATGCATCCTACTCATTCCATATGCAAGACTGCATATGAGGAAACTTCAATGGTACCTGAAAAGTGTTTGGACTCAACATTGCCACAGCCTGGAAACAGGTGTTTCGATGGTGGGCAAAGGCTTGTCACCAGGACAAGGGACAGCCATTCACATTACGTCCAGCCAGGCAGACACCAACAATGGATGCATCAGACTATGCCTGGGGAGCCCACATGGAAGACGCATTCAGGGCACATGGTCCTCAAACCAAATGCATCTACATATCAATCAAAAAGAGATGTTAGCTGTTCAAAATGCCCTGACAGCCTTCAAGGACCTACTTCATCCGGGACAACTACTGATAAAGACAGACAACACCACGGTCATGTGGTATATAAACAAGCAGGGGGGCACACATTCTTACCCCCTTTGCAGACTAGCCATGACCTTGTGGTACACAGCTTTGACTTACCAAGTACATCTGCAGGCACTATTCCTGCCAGGAAAGGAAAATACTCTGGCAGACAAACTAAGCAGAAACTTTATGGATCCCCATGAGTGGAAGCTGGATCCACAAGTATTCAGCATGATAACAAGGAAATGGGGATGCCTGGACATAGATCTATTTGCCTCCCCTCTCAGTTACCAACTAAAAAGATTCTGCACAAGGACTTATCACAGACAAGCATGGAAAGTGGGCGCCCTAACTTTCAGCTGGAAAAACCTATCAGTATATGCCTTTCCTCCACTGCCTCTCCTCCCCAAGGTGCTCCTAAAGGTCAGACAGGAGAAGCAAAAGATGATACCGATTGCCCCAGACTGGCCACGACAGCATAGCCGGCCTTAGGCATAGGCCAACCAGGCGGCCGCCTAGGGCACTGCTACAGCAGGGGTGCTTATTTGGTGTAGGTAGACCAGGATGGGGGCACCAGATGGTGTGGTAGGGGGTGCCGTGGAGCCCTTTTGCCTAGGGCACCAGTTGACCTAAAGCCGCTCCTGCACGACAGTACTGGTATCCAATACTAAGAAACTTATCTCTATACCCAGCTTGGACCTTACCTCAAATACCTCGACTACTGTCCCAGCAAAACAATCAGATCATGCACAGCCAACTCAGGACATTAAACTTGGCAGCATGGCGGATAATGTAGTCATACAAAAAACACCTCTCAGTAAAGCTGTGATGGATGTCATTCTGGAAGCCAGAAGGCCTAGTACTAGTAAGTCTTATGCTGGAAAATGGAAGAGATTCTGTGCCTGGAACCAGGCACAAGGAACTGATACAGCAGTACGAAATAGTCCTCAGATTTTGCAATACTTAACTGAAATGCTGGACAAAGGCCTATCTTTTTCATCAATTAAAATTCATGCCTCTGCCATTTTGGCTCATTACAATACAGAGCCACCACTTTTTTCTCACCCTTTATTAAAGCAGTACCTCAGAGGAGCCAAAAATTTATGGCCCCCAAGGAGACTACCAATACCTGCATGGGACCTCAACTATGTCTTGGAAAAGCTCACCCTGCCTCCTTTTGAGCTAGCTGCTACTGCTGATATGAAGTTTCTATCTTGGAAAACAGCTCTGCTCTTAGCAATTACTTCTACAAGATGAGTTTCAGAGCTACAGGCGCTCATGGCTGTGGAACCTTTCATCATTTTTCATCCAGACAGGGTCTCCCTGAGGACAAACCCAACATTTATGCCTAAAGTAGTGTCCAGTGTGGCACTTAACCAAGCCATCCATCTGCCAACCTTTTACCCAAATCCGCAGAACAAGGGGGAGAGAATTCTGCATTCTTTGGACGTACACAGACAACTTAGATTCTACTTGGACAGAACCAAAGCTTTCAGGAAGACAGAGCTATTACTAGTGGCATATACTGCAGGATCACAAGGAAAGCCTATCTCAAAGCAGACTATTTCTAAGTGGTTAGGCCACTGCATTCGTTTCTGCTATTTACACCATGACAAGCCAGTGCCTAAGGGCATTAGGCCTCATTCCACCAGAGCTGCAGCCACCTCAGCAGCCTTTCTCAGGGGAGTACCAACCACAGACATTTTAGAGGCGGCTACTTGGAGTTCAGTGCACACCTTTACAAAGCATTATCATCTGCCACTCTACTCTAAATCCAGGGCAGGCTTTGCCACTGCAGTTCTGCAGGGCCTCATAGCCGCTCCTACTGCTGTCTAGTTCCAGCCTCCCAGCCATAGCTTTGGGACTCAACCCAAATGTAATGACTGCAGCAGTGAAACACGAAGAACATAGTACAGTTGTGTACACTTACCATAAATGTAGATGTTCGAGTGTATTCACTGTTGCAGTCCAGGTTACCCACCCGCCTTCCCCCTTTTTTCTTTTGGATCTTATCTTTCCTTCTCTGATTTATACTACCTAATGTGGTGTATTTGCTTTTAGATGAAGGTAAAATTTATATTGATGTATTTCTGAATATATATATATATATATATATATATATATATATATATATATAAACTTTGGCTACCCTTTTTGGGGGCACCTGACATCTGGGGCAAGAAAAACTGAAGAAAATGACATTGGCTGCTTCTTTTATACCCCTGACGACCTGATGTCAGGGAAGGGGTGACAGCAGCTGATGCAGGACCCAAGACTTTGGAATTCAGACCGGCTGAGGGCAACCTGCCCAAATGTAATGACTGCAACAGTGAATATACTGGAACATCTACATGTATGGTAAGTGTGCACAACTGTACTTTCATCATATAAATGGGAAGGAATGGACAGATAGGACAGAGAACAACAACAAGCACACAAGGATAATCACAAGGTGTAAAGGCTTGGGGGGGATATATATTTTTTTGAAAGTGTAGGTGGGGAAGGTACTGAGAGATGCCTGTGTGTAGGACTGAGGGAGAAAGGCAGCTGTGAGTGGGAAACAGACGTAGACCACAGACTCAGAGACAGATAGCGATAGTATACATACAAACAGTGGGGAGATTACTGAATGGAGACATGTATACATGAGGTGGGAAAGTGGTGGTGGTGAGGGGATTGGACAATGAGAACTGAGGTTGACTTTTCTTTCTTAGTCAACATGGCGGATAAATCCAAGGGGACAACCAGGTTTAAGCAATGCCAAGGTTGTGGTAGAAAGATGCGTAAATGTGATGGGCGGTCTTCTTGTGTGTACTGCTTGGGGCCAGCACATCTTCAACAAGACTGTACAAACTGTCAAGCCTTTAATAACCGGGCCCTTGTGGAAAGGAAAAACAATTTAATCTTAAAATGGATAATTAAGTCTTCATTTGAGGAGGATCTGTCCAAGTCATATCTTCACCTTCCTCCCCCTATTTGTCCTCTAAATCTGGACTGGGACAGAAGAGGAGTCATTCAGTGCTGGCATCCCCTTCAGCACCGGCAGCCAAGAAACATAAACCTTCAGCTATCACACCATCAGTGGAACTGAAGTATGAAACTAACTAAAAAAAATTACGGAGCCGACTTCCTCAACACTGTCTGCCGTAACAACTTTGGCATCACAGGTCTCAAATCCAGCCACCTCGTACCAGCTCCACTTGTAACACTTGCAGAAATATTGGAACCGACACCATTCCCAGTGCTGAAACCTAATATTATCAATATACCCAGGACAAGATATTCCCCTTCAATTGACCCATTTGTGGGACAGCTCCCAAGTCCATTTCTAGAAAGACCAGAATCTCCCTCAGGCTTCTCATTCCTCCAGGAGTCTGAATGAATTCAATGTCGTGAGGTTGGTCGATCAGCTTCTAGTGGCTAGGGGTCTCTCTGTCTCCCATGCTCCACCCCCTTCTGGAGTTGGGGCTTTCTTTCCCAGGACTCCACCAAACTTTCCTTTTCTAACCTCCTCTGAGGGCTTAGAGCTTAGTATTCCAATTCCAGATGCTGTGGTGCCAACAGCCCTTTCCCCTTCAGTTCTGAGATGTACCCTGAGTTCCTCGGTTTCATCAGAACCAACGGATTTCTGGGGCTATAGCTCCACTACCAGATGTGAGGGTCTCAGAATGGCTGTAGTTGTTTGTTCGGAATCGTCCTTCACTCTCGGACCTTCTGCTGACATGAGCTCTTCCTCAGCTCCTGCTTCAGGGGCAGGTTTCTTAGAGTGGGGAGGGACCATGGTTTCGAGGTTGTCCTTCTCAGTTCTGGGCACAAGTCCCTCTTCAGTGGGACCTGCCTTCCAGTTTATAGAGAGGACATTGTCCTCTGCAGGTTCTCAGCTCATCCCTGCAGCATCAGAGTATTATCCCAGGACATCCTCTTGCCCAGAGCTGTTACCAACCTCCACACCCTGACAGAGAGCACCTAAGCTGCAGGATTCCCCCGCTCAGGGCCCCTCTTCTTCAGAGTCCTCCCCAGAGATTCCCACTGAGGAGACGACCCGGAAGAAGACATGTAAGAGGAGACACCTAAATTCTCCTGAAGAATCTGTTACAGAAGACATGGACTTCAATGATGGGGAGGGTTCCATACAGTCACTCCCTGAAGATGTCTCCTTTGGAGACATTCTAGAGATTCTGAAACAGAGGGGTAACTGGAAGCCCAAAGACCCTACCTTTGAGGAGTGATTGTACCTGCAAGACTTTGGTGCTTGCCCATTTACTTCTTGCATGACCCTTCCTGCTGATGATATTATCAAACTGATTGCCCAGCGGACTTGGAAGGTCCTTGACTTTGTAGAGCCAATCCCCACTAGACCAGACAAAATTCTTTCAACACCAGAAAACCACCAGCATTGGGCTAAGGGGTTAGCCATAGATGCCATGGTGGTTGCGGCAGCCACCAAGAAGGAACTTGCAGAAGAGAGTTCCACTGTTCATCCCCCTAACTGAGAGTCCTAATCAAGAGTCCAGGGAGATGGACAGATTCAGAAAGTGAGTATTTGCCTCATCAACCTTTACTTTAAGATCCTTGAATTTTATGGCACACCATTCCAGAGGGATCTGATCAAGGAGTTATCAGATATGCTTGCAGGAGCTGTGCCTGAGGAGGTTCAAGATAAAGTGGCCTCCCAGCTGGCTACTCTGAAGTCTGTTCATGAGGCTTATCGAGCATTCAGCCAAAGGGATAACTAAGGCAGTGGGTTCTGGCATTGCCATAAGGCGACACACCTTGATGCACTTATGCGAGTTTGCACAGCCACTTAAGTCTTCTTTTGTCAATGCTCCTTTTGACGGATCTTCCTTGTTTGGCCCCAAAGTCAGAGAAACATTAGCCCGGTCTGAAAAAGCTGGAAAGACCCTATCTGCAGTGGGCATACATTTTTCTGCTTCCCAATGATCCTACTCTAGGAACCAGAGGGAGCAGTAAGATGTGGTTCAGAAAATCCCAAGGTCCTTTTCAGGACACACGTGACAGTGTCTTCCCTGGGGGCAGAGGGAGGAACTCCAGTGGAAGACACTGACCCCGTGGCAGAGGTGGCCCGCAAAATCTGGGTTCCAGAGATTCTTTCTTTGGGCAACCCTACCAGCGCTTCTGAACGGGAGCCCGATTGCTTACCTCTGGAAGTAGTTGGGGGAAGATTCTCTTTGCACTCAAGAGCCTGGTGGCAGATAACACCAGATACTTGGGGGCAAAGGATCATTGCCAGAAGTTATCACATTTCCTTTACTCTCATCCCAAGATCAAGTAAAGGGCTCCCCGATGTTCCATCCAATCAGAGGGATCAAGCAGCTCTGGAAATTCAAAAGCTGCTAGAAAAAAGAGTCTTCCAAGAAGTCCCATCAGACTAGATAGGATCTGGATTTTACTGAAAGTTCATTTTAGTGCAAAAAAAGACAGGGGACTAGAGGCCAATTTTAGATCTCAACATTCTGAACAAGTTTGTTCAGCAAGCAAAATTCCCAATGGTCATGGTACAGTCTATCCTACTATTCTTAGAGGAAGATGATTGGATGTGCTGTATAGGTCTTCAGGATGTGCAATACCAGATAAAAATGGACAAGTGCTCCAGAAGGTTTCTCCACTTTTGGCTAGGAGCCAGTCATTTTCAGGTCAGAGTGTTGCTGTTTGGCCTCCCCATAGTCCCCAGGGTGTTCACCAAGTGTTTGGCAGCAGTAACAGCTCACTTGAGACTCCACAGATTCTGGGTGTTTCCTTATCTAGATGGGGTCATCAACACTCCCACCAGGCATCTACTGCTTCAAGCAACAGATTTTGTTCTTCACTTGTTTGGTCATCTGGGCATTACAGTGAATCAGTCAAAATGTCAACTTAGTACAAATCGAGATCTGGAGTTCATAGGAACCCATCTAAATACCACCACTTGTACAGCTTCCCTTCCTCTACACAGGCCACAGAAGATAAGATCCCAAGTGTGAGCCATTCTGTCCAACAACAATTTTCCTGCACTTTTAGTTCTTCAAGATCTAGGGTCAATGGCAGCAGCCATCACTTTAGTTCCAACAGCAAGATTTCACATGAGACTACTTCAATGGCTTTTGGCATTCCAGTGGTCCATTCTAACACATCCAGTGACGCATCCCATTTTAATCATTGGTCACTGCAAGAAAAATTTATCCTGGTGGATGGAATCTGAAGAACTTCTCTTAGGCCGTCCCTTTGTTCCACCTCAGCCCATAGGCATAGTGATCATGGATGCCTCCCAAATGGGGTGGGGGAGCATTATCTGGGAAGAACAGTCCAATACACTTTGTCCCCGATGGAGGCCAATCTGCATATTAGTGTTCTGGAAATGAGGGCTGAGCTCTTAGCATTGCAAGTTTTCTAACCTGTCCTCCCTTCAGGAACGATTGTAATTCAGTCAGACAATATGTCAGTAGTCTGGTACATCAACAAACAGGGCAGAACCAAGTCTAACCCCCTGTGTTGAGAAGCTGTCAGAGTGTGGTAGTGGGCAATGTCTTCTAACTGCTTTCTAATAGAAACGCACATCCCAGGGAGTTTGAATGTGATAGTGGACAAACTGAACAGATGCATTCTCCTGCCTCATGAGTGGTCTCTCAACCCCAGAGTGGCAAAGGAAAATTTCCATCGCTGGGGCCAGCCTTGGTACAGCCTATTTGCATCACCCCTCAACAACAAATGCAGCAGCTGCTTTGCCCTAATCCCCCCTCAGGGGGAGTCCCTAAGAGATGCTCTTCTTCACGATTGGCCCACTGGTTTATGTTATGCCTTTACACTCTCTTCTTAAGGAAAGCCAGCAGGTTGAGAAGCAAGGTGATTCTCATTGCGCCCCTCTGGCCTTGACAAATCTGGTTCCCCTTCCTGTGGCCTCATCTAATACACCATCCATGGATCCTGGATCAAGTTCTGGATGTTCAGTCTCATCCAAAGGGACTGAGGCACCCCACTATTCAGAACCTCAAGCTTACAGCTTGGTTCCTCCAGTTCCATTAGTCGCCAGGCAGGAAAATGTATCTTCTCCAATCCAGAAAAGTTTACTGGCTGCCCATAGACCTTCCACCAGGAAACTTTGTACAGCATGGTGGAAAGATTTTCTATATGGGTATGCAATAATGGCCTTAATCCCTTGTCCGCACCAGTCGAAAAATTTTGGAGATTTTGGCTATGCTTTTTGAACACAGAACATTGGCTTCTACTATTAAGGTCCAACTAGCTGCTATTTCCAATTTCCATAATGGCTTTGAAGACCATTCACTAATTTCCTATAAATTGTGTAAAGTGTTCATGAAAGGAGTATTACCGTTGTAACCACTGTATAAAGACCCTTTAACTCCTCGGGACCTGAGTATGGTTTTGCAGTCTTCGGTCCTTTCCCCCTTTGAACCGGTTAACTACCTGTCATTTAAAGTTTCTTTCATGGAACTAGTAACTCAAAACAGCAAAAAAACAGACTAAAATAGGAAACAACCAGCTGGAGAGAGACCACA
The DNA here is from genome assembly GCF_019279795.1 of Protopterus annectens. Lineage (NCBI taxonomy): Eukaryota > Metazoa > Chordata > Ceratodontiformes > Protopteridae > Protopterus > Protopterus annectens. Next base: position 562,044,654 of record NC_056728.1, on the reverse strand, counting down.
GACGGCACACGTGGATAAAATAAAGAATTTAATGTTAAGCGCTTTTTGTTTGTAATCTAAAACAAACTTCATCAGACAGATTAAAACACATAGACTCAATCTTATATAAGGAAAAAATTAAATAATTAACGCATCAAAGTGCAATCAATAAAGCAATTAAAAAACTACTTTTTAAAAGCTTTTAAAGAAACCTTTTCAGAAAAGCCTTATCAAAGAGTGGGCAGGCACCTAAACAATAACTCTAACACAATATTCAAAACTTATAAAGGTATGTGAAATAAAAAGTATTTAACTAAAAAACATCAAACGAAAGGAGTGCAGCAGGCAAACGAAGGAAAACTCCAGCTATGTAGTCACTCAATTTATTGTAATATCCACGAACACAGCTCCTCCAAAACACAGCATAAATGCAAATGATACAAAATTCCGCGTTTTCGTCCACACACAAACTGGACTTCATCAGATAATCATTCATTGACTTAATTGCCTCTTAAATACTTAGTAAAAACCAACCTAACCAATAAAAATCACAGAACAAAATTCAAACATACAAATCAGGCTTCTACATTAGGCTCATTAATATTAATTAGGATAGTATAAAAGGTTCCTATACTGCCACAGTTTACAAATGAATAAAAATTCAAAATTCAAAATATTCACTTTTTACATTTGTTTAAAATCTTATTGTTAGAGTATTGAAAATTGCATAGTGTGCCACTCTTACTATTTAAAACCTTACCTATATCTAACATTTAAAAACATGAATGTTTAATATATATTGCAACTAAAACATCAATACATTCTTTTCATTAAAATCAATGGGTTACTAGTGTGATGGTGCCATCTACTGGCTGAATGTTAAATTACACCGTTTCACATTCTAGCAGCTCTTAATTTCAACAAAGGTAAAAGTGAAATATGTTCATTTAAACCAGGTGCTTTTGCTGCTTCCAAGGTGACCTGCCAGCATAATTCCTTATATTCTAAAAATTCTTCCCATGGACCACCTCTTGTATCCTTCAAGACCTGCTCTAAAACAAAAAAGAGGAATTTATACCCTTCACATACCCTAGAATGCTTGTATAAAGCATTAGTTTCTTTGCCTTTGAAAATTTCATATAGATGTTCGTATATACGTCTCCTCAAGACTCTCTCCGTTTTACCCACATAAAATGATTTACATTTTTGGCAAACCGCCAGATAAATTAATCCTTTTGTTTCACAACCATACTTTCCCTTACTACTTATCCTTCTGTTTCTACTTTCTATATAAATTTCACCTTTATTCATAATATACTCACATTGGTGGCATCTTCCACATTTAAAAGTGCCCTTTTTCTTCATTCCTCCCAAGTGGTATACATTTTCGCTACAGTTGGTATTTCCTATATTGTTACCCGTCTCCAGGATTTTTTTCATATTATTTGAATTTTTATATACTACCTTTGGGCTTAATTTAGATATTTCATCGATGTCTGATAGTATCACAAACCTATCCCATTCTCTCTGGAATATCTCTCTAACCCTAAAATTAGACAAATTGTATTCCAGTAATAAAGCCTGCTGGTAGTCATTGGATGGAATAATATTATTACCATCCTGTACTACAGATGATTGTTCCTCTGCAGTTCCCTTAATAGGTCTGAATTTTGAACTCCTACCATCCTCCACTTCCTTCCTAATACTTTCAATGAACATGTCAGGGTACCCTCTTTCTAAAAACATCTTTTTCAATAGGGTACATTCATTGGCAAAATCCAACTCTGTACTAGTCATGTGACTACCCCTCACGAACTGTCCTTTCACAATATTCTTTTTACAGTGTGAGGGGTGTGCACTATTGAAGTGTAGAAAGGAGTTACAGAAGGTAGATTTTCTATATATTCTAGTTTCTAAATTGTTGTTCAATTTATAGATTTCAACATCCAAATATTGTAACACATCAGCAGAAGTCTGATATGTAAATTTGAGGAAATTTGTGGTCGTACTGATATATTCAAAAAATTCATTAAATTTATCATAACCTGCCGTCCAAAAGATGACAATGTCATCCAAAAAACGACGGTATAATGTCCAACAATTATTGAATTTAGAATTTAGGATATAATTTTCCTCCCAATGTGCCAACACTATATTAGCAAATGTGGGGGCACATGCTGCGCCCATAGATACTCCCTGTATCTGTTGGAAATATTCACCATTAAAAATCAAAAAATTATGTTTGAGGACCATGTCCATAAGTCCCATAATAACAACCTTTTCGTGTTGTAATAATTTTTTATCATGGAATATCATATCCTCAAACATAAGTAGCCCCATCTCATAGGGTATACAAGAGAAGAGATCTACAATATCTATAGTGACAAAAATAAGTTCCTCAGAAAACAAATCAGGGGTAATAATCCGTAATAAATCCCATGAGTCCTTTAAAATAACCTTGTTTTGCTTGCAAATATGCTTACTCTTCACATCTATATATTTTGCCAAAGGATATGTCTTTGACCCATCTGCTGACACAATAGGTCTAAGAGGGGGGTCCTCAATATTTTTATGTATTTTTGGAATACCAAAAATTATTGGTATTCGAGGTTTAAGCACATACAAATACTCATAGGTTTTGCTATCTATTAGTTTTTCGTATAGCATATCTTTTAATAACACATCTATTTTATAATATGCTACATTGACTTCGTTCTTAGACACACAGGTGTATTTCACTTCGTCCCTAAGAATTTCATTCATTTTACCCTCGTACATAATATTTTCCATAATAACTACACCCCCACCCTTGTCAGGTTTCATAATTCTGACAGCCATATTAGTTTTTAGTGTGTTTAGAATCTCATTTTCAGTTTGACTAAGATTGTATCTATAAATTTTTTCATATTGTATCTTCCTAACTTCATTCTCTAAAATAGATTCCAAATTCTTTATCTGAGGATGCAAAGGTGGGTTGTAGATGGATCTACGTGTGAGGGTATTATAATCATAGGGAAGATTAATAATTTTATTTTTACCAGCCAATATTTCTAAATTAATTTTACGTAAAAATAATTTTATGTCTAATAAAGTCTTAGTTAAATCTCCCCTAGTATAAGGTATATACTTCAGGCCCTTACTTAATAACTTAAAATGTTCCTTTGTTAAGGTTATATCACTGAAGTTGTAAATAGAAAATCCTTCATAACTGTTCTTAACACCTATGACCAATATATCGTCATCCACTGTTCTAGGGGTGAGGTGATGAGTTTCTAGAACCTTCCTCTCCCCCTTCCCCCCCCCTTTTCTGAAAATTTCCATTCCTAGAAAACTGATAATTATTTCCATAGTTTACTTCCCTACTGAGTGGTGGAAATTCATACTCATAGTCATACTCATAATTTAGTCTATCTGTATTTCCTTCATCATTACTAGCAAAGTCAGGTTTTGATGTTTTGTTACCAAAAAAATCCCATTTCATATAGGGTGGTTTAGGGTAACTAGTTTTGTTCTGATATTCACCTAAATCCCTCTTTAGTTTGTTCATTTTCCTATTAATTAATTCTTTACATTTCATATCTATATCATCCCTAATTTTAAAATATTTTTCCTTTTCTTCCCTTATTCCATGTATTAAATCCTCCTTAATATATACATCTAATTCATCTATTTCCCTTTTTAGTATGTCCTGTTTCCTATCATTTTCCTTAATAATCAGTCTTAATATATCCGTACCTGCCTTATTAAACACTTCCAATAATTCTAAATAAAATTCTGAGCCAGCCTGAACATTATTAGGGTATTTCCAAACCCTTAACCCTTTCGGAACAATATTCCTATTAATGCATTCTGTAAGGTAAGCATTTTCAATAACCAATGTTCTATACTTTAACATAAGTTTAGAAATTTTGTCCAGTTTGACAACATAAGAGTCTCCATTAGGAATGTCAGGGTGTTTACCCTTATCAAAATGAAAGCAAAAACTTGCTTTCAACCATTCACTAGTGTCTTTACAGTGCGTATTAAATGTATCAGTACCTGAAGGTGCTGGAGCGCAAAAAGGAACCTTCCTTTTGTTGACATTGTCAGAAATATCAGCTCCTTCCACCTCATACCGTTTATCTTGCTCTCCAAAAATCCTTGGTGTAACAGCCGGATTAAATGTACCACCATTCGGTTCGACCATCTCCTCCAGCTCTGGAGCGTCTTGCAAGTTTACTCTTTTTCTTTTGAATTTATGTGCAGTGCACCCTTCGGTTCCACTTCCTTCCTCCTGGCACATATTCCTGTTACTCGCCATGATAGAGTGACAAAGCGGGGTGAGTAAGTCAATAAGCTCAGTTAGCTGTCCAATCAATTTGCGTGATTGGCCAGCCTCTTCCTGTCCTTTTGTACCCACCAAGGGAGTCTCCTCCATGCCCAGATCCACACAAACGAAACAATTGCAAAAAAAGTGAAATGCACTCAAAACCAACCACCAAACGAAAGGAGTGCAGCAGGCAAACGAAGGAAAATTCCAGCTATGTAGTCACTCAATTTATTGTAATATCCACGAACACAGCTCCTCCAAAACACAGCATAAACGCAATTGATACAAAATTCCGCGTTTTCGTCCACACACAAACTGGACTTCATCAGATAATCATTCATTGACTTAATTGCCTCTTAAATACTTAGTAAAAACCAACCTAACCAATAAAAATCACAGAACAAAATTCAAACATACAAATCAGGCTTCTACATTAGGCTCATTAATATTAATTAGGATAGTATAAAAGGTTCCTATACTGCCACAGTTTACAAATGAATAAAAATTCAAAATTCAAAATATTCATATGTATTGATGTTTTAGTTGCAATATATATTAAACATTCATGTTTTTAAATGTTAGATATAGGTAAGGTTTTAAATAGTAAGAGTGACACACTATGCAATTTTCAATACTCTAACAATAAGATTTTAAACAAATGTAAAAAGTGAATATTTTGAATTTTGAATTTTTATTCATTTGTAAACTGTGGCAGTATAGGAACCTTTTATACTATCCTAATTAATATTAATGAGCCTAATGTAGAAGCCTGATTTGTATGTTTGAATTTTGTTCTGTGATTTTTATTGGTTAGGTTGGTTTTTACTAAGTATTTAAGAGGCAATTAAGTCAATGAATGATTATCTGATGAAGTCCAGTTTGTGTATGGACGAAAACGCGGAATTTTGTATCAATTGTGTTTATGCTGTGTTTTGGAGGAGCTGTGTTCGTGGATATTACAATAAATTGAGTGACTACATAGCTGGAGTTTTCCTTCGTTTGCCTGCTGCACTCCTTTCGTTTGGTGGGTGGTTTTGAGTGCATTTCACTTTTTTTGCAATTGTAACTAAAAAACATACTATATAACCAGAAAATACTGCCTAGAAATGTAATTTCATATACTTGTTGGTAATTCATCATACTATTTAATATCTGCAACAAGAAATATAGCAAATATTTGTAAAAATTCATGTACAAAATATATATAATATATATATATATATATATACTAAAATCAATACAAATACAAATATAAACTATAAAATATAAAATAACATGTCCTATTCATCTTAATAAACTTTTAATTTTCAAAATACAACTAATAGAACAACCTTCATTCAGACCTGGGAAATTGTAAGCATTCAACCTAATCTGCCATATGAGCTCTAGTTCATCTAATCTAAGCGAGTCAGGACCACCCCGAGGATTATGAAGAACTTGATCGATTATAGTAAATTTAAAACTATGGTTAGGGAATTGGACTATATGTTTAGCTAAAGCATTTTCAACTTTCTGTTTTTTGATGGCATACAAATGCTCGTACATACGGTCACGAAGCCTTCTTTCAGTTTTCCCTACATAGTAAGCCAAACAAGACTGGCATTGAGCTAGGTAAGCAACCATTTTAAAATTGCAGTTAACTCTCAACTTCAAATAGTATTGAAAGTTGTTAATACAGAATCTATTAGATTCAGACACGTAAGAACAATAGTTACAAGCCTGGCATTTGTACATACCAGCTATTCTAACTGGAGATCTTACATGTTGTTCAAAAAAGGCTTTAAAAGTTTTACCTCTTTTATAAGTCACAGAAGGGCGTTCACCTACACAGGTAAAGACGCTCTTGTCATTCTTAAAAATTTCCCAATTTTTAAGCAAAATCTGGAAACAGTCTCTACTATTAAGGTTATAAGTTGTAATAAAAGAAACCACAGTACTTCTTTTCAAAGAATCAACTGGTAAATCTGAAGAAAATACCGGGCTGGTAACTAAACTATTAGACATTATGAAAGGATTGTTCAAAATGGGTACAAAAAAATGGTTCTGACGTTTAGTTGATACTTCATCAATAATTTCGTCAACCAAATATTCAGGGTAACCACGATGGACAAACAAACCTCTAATGTACAAACACTCAGTGTTAAAATCGTGGTCTAAAGTAGTAATATGGGCAGGCGGAACAAGTTGACCCTTAATAATAGCCCGTTTTTGATGAAGTGGGTGACAACTGGAAAAATGTAACAGTGAATTACAATATGTATTTTTTCTAAAAATAGAGGCTGTAAGTTTTTGGGAAGAAAAATCTTTGGTCAAAAGAACATCCAAGTACAAGATAGAATCTACACTAAAAGTATGCGTAAATGTCAAAAAATTAGTAGTGGAATTAAAATAGTCCACTACAGACTCACTAAGAGAGCTGTCACCATCCAACAAAATAAAAATGTCATCCAGGAACCGAGTATAAAAAATGAACTGGTCATGGTGTTAGAGTTATTGTTTAGCTGCCTGCCCACTCTTTGATAAAGCTTTTCTGAAAAGGCTTTTCTGAAAAGGTTTCTTTAAAAGCTTTTAAAAAGTAGTTTTTTAATTGCTTTATTGATTGCACTTTACATACCATGTTTAATTGATGTGTTAATTATTTAATTTTTTCCTTATATAAGATTGAGTCTATGTGTTTTAATCTGTCTGATGAAGTTTGTTTTAGATTACAAACGAAAAGCGCTTAACATTAAATTCTTTATTTTATCCACATGTGCCGTCTGTGGTCTCTCTCCAGCTGGTTGTTTCCTATTTCTTTCATGGAAGACCACTCTTTTGATAGCCATTACCTCCACCAGAAGAATTTCCAAAATTCAAACACTATCTTCAAAACCTCCATATTTGATATTTCATAAGGATAGAGTTTCACTAAAAACCAACCCATCTTTTCTTCCTAAGGTGGTCTCAGAAAATAATATTAATCATACCATTGACTTACCTGTTTTCTTTCCAAATTTCTGTAATAAAGGTGAATATTGTTTGCATTTGCTGGATGTTCACAGACAATTACATTTCTATCTCAACAGAACTAAAGAATTTAGAAAATTGGACCAGTTGTTTGTCTCCTTTTCCAGTCCATCTGTATGGAAATCTGTTTCAAAAGTCACCTTGGCAAGGTGGTTAAGAGACCGTATTACTTTCATATACAGTAAAAGGAATCCTCATTTACCAGTGCCAGTGAGAGCACATTCCACTAGGGCAATAGTCATGTCTGCTGTTTTCCATTCTAAGGCTTCCATGGGTGAAATATGCACAGCAGCAACTTGGGCTACCCCACATATCTTTATCACTCATTACAAATTGGATCTGGTCTCCAGGGGAAGAGCGACTCTTGGCTCTATGGTTCTCAGGAACATCCTTCCATAAGGCCACCCAAACTCTAAAGTAGCTGTGGACTCTGTCCTAAAGGTCAAAGATAAATGAAGATTGACAACATCAGATAAAGAAGTTATGTACTTTCCATAATGTTCCATCTGTGTTGTTGATCTTCATTTATCCTTGGCACTCCACCTTCCTTCACCCTCCTGAAGACTCCTGGAGGGTCAGACGCTTGTCCTGGTAACTTTATCAGGTTTGACCTTGGACATAGCCTCTTCAGTTCCGTATACATATTCTTCTCTTTGTCTGTATAGCTGCAAACTCAATTTGAGGTATTCTGGAGAGGGGTATTGTAGGCAGAGACTTAGCTCAAGAGTTTTTGGCTTGTGCAAGCTGTATAATAACCAAGCTGGTTCTGAGGATCGGAACCGTACCCAAAGGTCAAGGATAAATGAAGATCGATAACACAGATGGGACGTTATGGTAAGTACATAACTTCTTTGTTTAGAGATGCATCTAGTCATAGTCTGTGATACTAGGAAAGATAAAAAAGTAGCACTTTGCACAGTGATATATTTTTTCTGAATGTCCACATCAGTCTACTGTGTATTTATGGAGAAGCTGGTATTTTAAGGAAAAAATAATTGCATGAGAATCCTTCAACACCAGAGATGTGCAAGTACTGTTCTCTACAGAAACATGTATCACTTGTAGTGAAATAAAAGCTAGAGAGAGAGGCTGTAGAATGATTCATCACTGAATATCTGTTTAGGCTGTTGAATTCAAGCCAAGTTTATTTATATTTAAACAGTCAGGAAAGTCAACTATAATCTTTTTGGTCTCCCTACAACAGTTTATCATGAGCTGCTTCTGCTGTCTGTCCTCAGTCTTTGAGTAACTAATGCCAGCTTTGTCCCCAGCAATAATCCAGTATTTGAGACCAGAGATGAGACAGAGCTGCACATCTCATTGCTGTCTCATACAGCTGCCAATGGGAGAATTTTTTTGTTTATGCCCTATACCTATTCAATTTCATGCACATGAAGTGAAGTGAAATTGTGAAATCCTCCATGGATGTCTGACAATGCGATCCTAAGTATTTTGTGGGGGAGTGCTATGTAGCAGTCACCTGAAAAATTCTTCCCACCCCTTTGATACATGAGTTGGGAAAATTGCTCTCCTTTTGAACCTCCCAACCTGGATCTCCAGGCTTAATTAAGGGCACCTTCCTTCTGTGCCATGACGTTCCCATTTAAAAGCTATATTTGTCACAATGCCTGTAAGATTAGTCACTAGAAATCTTGAGTAGTTTGCAGGGAAAATATGTGTGTTTATACAGTGGTAAATAGTTGCAACAGATTACCTTCCTTAATGTGATTGAAATTCTTATTGTGTCACCTTTAGAATGCACAGTTATTCTGTCAGACATTAATTGTAAAAGTCAGTTAATGAAATAACTAAGTATTCCTCTGCCTTCATGATAAATGCTCTTAGCATATTCTGTAGGCTCAAACAGGTAGACTGTTTTAGTTAGTTTATTCAAAGCTAATGTTATTCCTTTACAACAGTAGGCACAATATAGTGGTATTGGCTGAAATTAATGGAGTATTACTATTTATAGTGTATGGCTCAGTGCTTGATCTCACAGATTCTTTTCATTAAACAGTATGAGATCCCTTCAGTGTGCTTACCATCTCAGTTACATTTCCAAGTAATTACATTTCTTTCTGCTTGTGGAAATTGTGACAGTCCTAGATGAACCACTCACTGCATATCATCCAGCTTCTGGGAAAATTGAATCCTGCTAGACGATACAAAAGAGCAGTAATTTCTTCATGCATGATGGCTCCCTACTTAATCCTGGGGAGTAACTAAAAGCTTCAATTCTCACAACTGTATCCATTAAGGGAGCATCACTGAAAGCACGGATAGAAGAGACAGTTTTCCCTAAGGGTGCACTGAGAACAGGCTACAAACCTGGGACTATGCAGGGCACTGTGTCGAAGTTCTAGGTGTTTGACACACACTCTCTTAAATATTTGATATTCACACATGCAAACACTCTTGGGAAAGACTGGCACAGATTTACCTGCTATTTCCTCTTTCCCAAATTACACAGTAATGCTGCCACCAGTCAAAATACCACAGTACCCTTCAAAAGGGGTGTTCAGTTATACCGGGTAAAATAAATCTTGACTGGTGTGTGTGTGTGTGTGTGTGTATGTGTGCATGCGTATGTGTATATATATATATATATATATATATATATATATATATATATATATATGTATATATAGCTGCATGTAAATCCAAGCAGTAAGGCTTTTCAGACTGTACCTGGTGTTATCAAAATAAGCATAAACACTCTCATGTTACTAAAGGCACTTTCTCAATAATCAGCCACATTAAAATGTAGTAAAATATTTAATAAATAAAAATTATTTAAAACATATTTACACTGAATAACTGATTTCAGTAAACCACAGAATTTCACGCAGGAATTATGAAAATAACACTGAAGGATAGTTTTCACAGTGATTGATGAAAAACTGTAACTATTTGACCGTAGGTCCCTAACTGTCTAAAGATCCATGTCTAATCTCATTAAGTCAGTAAGGCAAGATGATACTCTTACTTCTGCAGGGCGAGAGAAGAATATATGTCCACTCTTCAGGCTGTTGTCAGATCCTCGGCTACTGGAAGAGTAAATCCTATTATTTCTGCTGAACAACTCTGAAAAACTCTGAGTGATAAATGCTGATCTGGAAAACAACCACTGCCAACTGAATAACTGATGCAACTGAGCTACACTGAACAATTGATTCAGAACCTGCTTTTTATAGCAGAATCTTTTAAAAGTCACCAAAAGCTGTTATGAGAATTCTACTCTCTCATTTCAGACTTTTCTTGAAAAGTAAACAAAAACAGCTGCTGTGGAGATTCCATTCTTTTCAGCTTTGGCATGCATGGCTAGGCTTAAAAGGCCCTTGTGGTCTTTAGCCAAGTAAATATGGGTGGACTTATGTACATTTGGTTAGTCAGAAGAACACTGATTCAGACATCTTACACAAATTAAAAGAAATAATCAAAAAACATAAACTTATTTACAAAACTATAACTAGTCAAGCTGGCATTTATAACACAGTGTAAGTTATAATTATTTACAAGTACTTACAAAAGTGCAGTCAGACATGCTAGCACAGATAACATCTTATATCCTCACAGCAGGATATTGGAAAAACTGTGAATTTGTCTGCCTATATAGTGTTACTTCTGCCAGTATGATAGTTGAGAGGATAACTGGGGACAGCTTGTTCAGCATTCCTTGGCTATTTTTTGTCTCCGTGTCCTGAAAAATAACTGCCTTGAATACTGGATATTGAAACAGGCAGGTCTTCTCAGTAGGTAGCCAGAACATGTTTTGTAATGCATACCTCAAAGAGGCAGCAGTGTATAAGCATTTCATACTTTTATTTTCTTCTCACTTTGTCATTCTAACTACAAGATGATGCATTGTTAACCTGTTCTTTGTGGATACTGTGTCATGTTATCCTCTATAAGCTTGTATTCATTGTTTTCACATTTCCAAAAGGTGTATTATACTCCACTTTAAATATGAAATGTTTTGGGCAATGTTTAAGTCTCTAGTGTGAAAATAGCCTTTTTAGTGGATGATAATTTGGCTGACAAAGTAAGCAAGCTGTGAATTCTGTGTCTGAACATAGATCACCCAGTCTTTCACAAACAGAAGTAGCCATTTACTCAAACCATGGATGTAACTTTAAGAGGTTTTCTGTCATGTATGAAGCACTTGTTTCATTCTTCTTCTTCTTCTGTCTTGTATGACTGTCCTAAACATCTTAAACCCCTTTGTTTGAGAGGGCATGTCCCCCTTTTATTTATGAGTCTATAAAGTAGCCTGCAGAGTCTGACACTCCTAGAATTTGTGGTTCTTGAGAAATTTGTTGTTTTAGCTCAGCCTGTGCTCTGTGTCTGCAAGGCTATCCATAGAATAGGAGGTCTGCATCCCAATAGCCCCCAATTATTTCTAACTGCTTACACAGTTTGTGTCTGCTCCTCTTATGTGCCATTTGGAAAGTTTCTGCATTTCTTGTCTAAGAAGTGTAGGCCATCCAAGTGTGGATGTAATCATCAAAGCATGAGTGAGGATCACCCCAGATGCTGACATTTTTACTTCGGCCCAAGTCATGGAACTGATAGATGTTGGTACATCTAATGCTGTGACCCATTACCTTCCTGTCATTGAAGAGATAAGATCAAAACCCTTATCTTTGCCCAGTGCCTGTGGATGGTCCCTGCAGTAAGGTCTGTTGGAGGGCTTGTTCAAGGATCCTAGGCAACATGATGAAAGGCACAAACAAGAGACTGGAAGTCCAAGTATAAGGCCCTTAGCCCTGGCTGTGCCTCAAAAGTCAACTGCTTTAATGATGGCCTCTGTTATCTTTAGCCAGATCTTTCTCTTTAGGTGAACCCCTCATCATCATCATCATTGTCCTCAGTTTTATGGATCTTTGAGAGTGGGAGGTACCCCAACATCTGCTATTAGGAAAAAACCCTGCATTTCAGTTGCTGACTTCTTTCGCCTCTCCAGGCTAGCATACCTGTTATAAGAGAACTGGACCTTCAAGTCTGCAAAACACATTTCTGGATCTGAACACAGACCTAGGTGGTTAAATACATTCACCTGTCTCTAGGTAGTTGGTTGTTCATGACAGAGGATTAAGCTCATTTCCACAAACCCTTTTCAACTCTTCACAGGCCATGTGCCAAATCCATCTTAGTGTAAGATATTGAGAATTTGTTCAGGACATGATAGAGGACATATGAGTGGGAGCATGGCAAGATGATATAGCAGTTAGTTTCACTGCCCACTGTATGGTCTTTGAGACCACAGCTCTGCCTTTAGGAAATGCCTTTCCTTAGTGTGCTAACCCAGCAGCTTGTGCAGCATCATTTAGGTAAGTAGCCCCAGCTGCTTCCCCTCCTTAGTGAGAGGGTTAAACGAGAGGCTTTCGGAGTTCTGATTAGAGATAATTACCTCCTTACAAGTAAGTAGTGAAGGTGTAGAGGGTAGAAGAGGGCTTGCCCCCTGCAAGAAGTATCTATAAAGGAGAACAACAATTGTCAACATTCACTTTTCTCTTTTAGTGTTTTATAATTCCGAGGCTTTTAGTTACAGTACTAGGAATTAACAACAGGGAGGCACTCAGGTAATGTGTGTTTGATACATATGACATACATTAAGGGGGTAAATTAATTTGACTGTTGGGTGTGCCTTATTCATCTCCTAACCGTGAATTTTATGTGCCCTAGGCATATTTTCTTATTGGGCAATTCCCTGCATATGGTATTCTTCTTTCTCTGGCGTACAATTTGTTCTTTGCCCACTTCTCACCATGGTTACCTCCAAGAACCAGAAAACAAACAAATCTATTCTTTATCAAGACATTGTATTACCTTGAATGTGTTTTAGAAAAAAAAAATATGGCTTGAATCTACATGCTGACTACCTTGACAAATATTTCAGGCTTTTGTATAGCAGACATTTGCAGAACTACAATTAAAAACTACAGTTAAAAGGAGCAAGGAAGAAACCAAGTGTCACATTATGAAGATTACTTCAGGTGCAGTGTGTTATCACTACTCCCTAGAACAAACATTACCACTTCAAAATTGTCTGTTCTTTGACTGGGATGTCCTTTCCTGTTCTGAAGTGTGGCAATCTGTCCTGAACTGCTGGTTGCTTCCAAAAAGTTTCCGTCAACTGTCATCTATTCATATGTTGCAGAGGTGAATTTTAAGGGACATAAGACTGTACAACCTGATGGAGAATCCTGGATAATAAAATCCACCAACAGCCACTGAGACAGAAATCAGTTGAAATGTAATTTTTATTTATTCTGCAGTAGTACTGATTGTACGGGCCTTTGAAATAGCTAGTCTTTAAATTCTGAGTAGCATATTAGCCAAGCTTGTGAAACTTTTTTTTTTTCTGCTGAATATTGCACCTTTTTGCCTCTGAACATTCTGGTCTTCCACTCTCTCTCTATATATGTTGAATTAAGAGAGTGGAGCTTACATATTAAATTGCACATATTCCATGTTATTTAAAAGTCTTGAATACTTCCTGGTTATGAGTGCTGCCTGAGGACAGCAAAGTTAAACACATCATTGTCTTTGTCTTTATGTTTAATTTCTATGAAAATAATGCTGTGCTTAGTTGGAATAATTGAAGCATTTAAAACTGAATGGTTGTGTTAGCAGTGAGGTATATTCAATTGCACCCATGTAGTTAGAATGCTTTTATTCACTGTATAAAATGTTGCTATTTTTTGCATGTTATAAGAGAATGATGAATATGACAGTTACCAGAAAGAAAGCCCAAAAGTTCAATAGACCTTTCGTGCATTTCTAAGTATCAGTCACTTTAAGCATTAAAGGAAGACACTGGAAAAGACACATTATTCCCTAGCTGATGCAGAATGCCTGAAGGCAGTAAAGAAATTGATTGTGGTTACTGCTGAACGCTTTCTTAATGATTTAGGCAGCAACTTGAAACAGAATTCTGCTTTCAGCTACTGACATTGTCTGTCTTATGAGCATTCACTAGGTTTCCTACCTTACTTTAAAGTTGTATGTTCTGCCGGCCTTCATTTAAGGTTAACAGGGCATTTTAGCATTAACGAAGCTGTCATTCTACTGTCTGCCAGGAGTACAAAGTTGGAGTTAAGTTATTATTATACAAGATACTTGAAGAAGAAGCCATTAGAGGTATGGGGAACAAAAGCTCTACATGTATCTCAGTAATGCAGTTCTTCTTAAGTACGGACAGATCTGTCTCTGTTAAATAATGTATAATGTTAAAGATACAGTATCAAGCAGTCTTACAGTGTAATCAGCGCACTAAGAACAGATACATGCTTGTGTTAGCGTCTCAATGCTGTGTCTCAGAAGCTGTCCAAGCCTCAACCCCTTAACAGTGAATGGTGATTATCTCCGCACCCACTAACAGCTGCCAATGTGTCATGAGCAAATACGTTTTCACCCACCAGCCATTTAGAGGTGATCTTAAACAAATGGTGGTAAGTTCTGCACTTATTTGTTTGTTTGTTTATTTATTTATTTATGTTTTACATGCTAAGCTGTTTAGCGTAATTAACTAAAAACCCTGTAATTAAAAAAGGTACACAATTACGAAAACAGACCTAAACGGTGGAGTGAAATGCAGGCAGTCGATAACACTACAGAGGCTTGGCTACAGAGCAACATTAGATAGGAGTATTTATACTGTTTGCCACTATTCCCATTAATGATGAGACCTCAGAGAAGCTGATGCAATCCTTGTATGGAACAGAGGATCGCAGGGTAGGTGTTTTTCCTCCAAATGCAAGTAATTATATTATGGTTTGATTGTGGGCATATTTGTTTTATTTACATTACATCTGTGGACTGGGTAGGTGGGCTAATCAGAAAACTCTTTTTAGCCCCAACCCAGGTCATCGAAAAGACACACATGTAATGAAGGTGGTATTTAGCAGACTTAGTATTGATGGTTGTTAACATAATCAAGTAATTAGTAGTACAGTATTCAAATGATTAGTGCCACAGTACAAACAGTATGTGGATATACATAAAGTGTAGGTGGCATTATTATATATGTTCATACTGCCTTTAGCATAATGAATATGTATATGGACATCATAAATATAAGTAAAGTAGATAGTATTAATCTGTTTACACCAACTATAATTCATGTAGAATGAATAAAAAGAATTAAGAGATTTATATTGGTGCAAGTTTAGTAGTGTTGGATAGGGCAACAGAAAGGGGAGGAAAGGAAGACAAGAAAATAGGGTAAGAAAATATACAGGAGTAAGAAGAGGGGCGAAGGGAAAGGGTATTAACATAGCAGGTGTGAATGGAAGAGGAGGAAAAGATGAGGGAAAGAAAGTGAGGTGGTTGCAGGAGTAAGAAAAGGTTAAGTGCTGGGTAACTGAAGCAGTGAAGGTTTTACATCAGAATTTTCCAAAATGGTAGCTCTGTAGTATCTTTTTACAAAGCTGAATACTGAATGTGCTGCAAATTTGAGTGGGTGGGGATGGAATTCCAGACTATTGAACCAATTTTGTAGAAGGGTCTTTCAGTAATGCAGAGGAAAAAGGATGGTCTTTTGAGAAAAACTGTACCATGGTTATGTATCCTTAGGGGATTCTGGCTGGAGAGAATGGAGAGTTTGTTTGCAGACAAATGAAAAAAGCCACTGTTGAGGAGTGTAAATGTTGAAGAAGAAGGTGACCCTTTCTGTAACTGGGATTGTGTTTATTTGTTGTGGAGAGGATTATACAGTGAAGACATCAGTGGTCAACTAAATTAGTAAATACTGTATGTGTTTTCACTCTTTCACTAGTAGAGTCACAGCTAAAATATATTGAGGATGGCCTGGATGGTAGAACTGACTGTATGCATTCATGTGTATATGTGTGTGCGCGTTAGTGTGTGTGTGTGTGTGTGTGTGTGTGTGTGTGTGTGTGTGTGTGTGTGTGTGTGAATGAAACTGAATATATTACTTTGTGCAAACTTTCTTTCCCTTGATGACAGTGAAGCTTCAGACAAGTACTCAGTAATGAAAATGGCAATTTCGAAGGGATGGAGGTGACACTGTGTGTGTAAGCACCTGATCAGCCTTCACTTGATCAAAGTTAAATGATCCTGAGTGGGGTATGTTTAAAACAAACTACATAAATTACTGTAGACTGAGGAGGAGATGTATCCTTTCCGAAGGTGCTAGGTTTGTATGTGCATATGTGTGTGTGTGTAGTTGCATAGTTTGTATATGATTGCAAGTGTTTGCTATCATTTGATTACAGGTCATTGATGGGTGGGGAGAGGGTTGCTTTTGTGTGTGAAATAATCTGAGTACATTACATTGGTCAGAATTTCTTTGACTTGAGCATAGTCAGATAATTTAAGTATACTTAGTCAATTTGAGATCTTCTTTTGAGGAGTTGTGCAAATGAAGCTGATAAACTGTCATTTGATCATAATTAAATTTTCATATGTGGAGCCTGGGTGTGTGTGTGAAACAAACTGAGTAAAGTTCTTTGGCCATAATTTCTTTTGTTTGATTACTGTTAAACAGTTGAGATACACACAGACTGAGGGTGATAATTGAATATAGGAGTTAGTCTGTATATGAAGACAATAGATCACAATCACAGCTGGCACTTTCCCAGCTATACCATTGTGGATCTGGATAGTCAGATACTGTGTGTGTTTGTGTTTAACAAGAAAGGTTATGCTACAGGCATGTTGTTGTTTGTCTTTCGGCTTTTCCCGGTTAGGGTTCGCCACAGTGGAACTCCGGTCCACTAATGATTGACAGTAGATTTTTACGGTACCGAGTTGCCAGCTCGACGCCCAACCTTCAACGAAGGCACACCCATTTACGCATGTCTTTCAAACGCCCACCCAACCTCGGGGAGGACATGCAGACTCCACACAGAAGGCACTCCCCACACACCAGCCAGGAATCGAACGGGAGAACCTCTTGCTGTGAGGCAACAATGCTACCGCTGCACCACCGTGGATCTATAAAGGTTATGCTACAGGCATAATTTGTCTTATCTGATTTCAGAAAATAACAACAGTGTGCTCAGTCAAAAAGTAGTTATTCTGAGGTTGGGGTCAGTTTTTGAGTAAAATAGCCATCTTAAAATGACTTGATTACATTTAAATAAGTTTAGAACTGGATTTTCAGAGACAGTGTATACACGGGAAATCATCTATTTTCTTACTATGTGCAGAATGCCTTTCATGTAACCACTGTTAAACATCTGAGGTGTGCCCATTCAAAAGATGGTAACTGAGAGGTGTGACATGACTCTGTGAATGAAGGCAGTGTATCACAGCGATCGCTTTATCACAGCTAAAAGGTCATGGATCTGGATTGTGAAGAACTGTGTGTGCGTGCTGCATGTGTGTGTGTGTGTGTGTGTGTGTGTGTGTGTGTGTGTGTGTACTGAAATAAATTATTGTATGCAGAAATGATTTCACTTGATCACATAAAACATATGTGATCTACTCAGTCGAAAAGTGGTTATTCAAGCCTGGAGATATTATTCCAGGCAGTTTCCCATAATTTCTTCTGCCAGCTTGCTTGACATGAGCATCTTGAGGCAATATAGCAATTGCTTTATGTATACTGACAATCATTTACTCCTAACGCAAACTAACACCCTATGTGTGAGAGATGCAGGTGCACTGGAATTGGAGTCAATTCTCTCACGTAAAAACAAACTAGACATCAGACAGGTTGACAACACACACTTCACCTCTCATGCAAACCTCACTTCTCACACAAAATAAGGTCATGGCATGTAAATCCACATATGCGGAGGTACTCACTAAAAGCCTACCAAAAGAACAGAGACCTCCCAAATGCACACCACCCACACTCACCACTAAGCATAAAGAAACTGCTACACATATCAACACACACAAACCATGTCTCAACAAATAATCCCCTAAGGCAAAACACATCAAATGTCTTGGTCATAGGTGACTCCATAGTGAGACACACAGATGTCCCCCTCACCAGTCTGGACAAGGAGAAGATCACGGTCAGCTACCTATCAGGTGGCAGGATCTGACAAATCATGCACGCACTCAAGTCACTCAAAACCAAGTATGTTTGAGCTGTTTGGTTAGCTGTTATGTACCTACATCAACTTTATTACAAGTTGAGATAAGTATAAACTTGCAGTGTTATAAGATAGTACTACATTTTATTTTTCTGTGTATTTATTTGCTTCACTGAGTATTGTGATCTCTCTGTTTGTCTGCAGTTAGTTTCCCGCCCTTCCTCCCTATTCTTGTTGTGGTATTAATTTTAGTGACTTTGGAATTGCCCGCCCCTCCTGTAAATTTGTGTTTGAACACTCTTCCTGGGTCCATCTCATTTGGTTACTCAACTGAGTACAGTGAGATCATATTTTGATTTCAGACACCCCTACCAGTCCAATCTGTTCAGCTCTATCCCAGTCTAGTGTCATTAGCTCATTCTACCTAATACATCAAGAACATTTGAGTAGGCCAATCCACTTAGGCCCTTAACCTTGAATTATTTTCTGTCTCTCCTTTCCACTTTACTTTGTGTTCTGACTGAGTGTGCTTCTCAGCTGATAAGTGTATTTTTTGGCACTTTTTAACTGTTCAGGGTTGAATTAAACAATAATTGAATTCAGTTCAGAATACAGTCTGAATAAATTGCTTTAATATCACTGCATTTGAATTGTTTTTAGTGCTGTTTTAGCTGTTTTTCTATAAGAAAAAAAATTCTAAGCTTATTTCCTGCCTTTCCTGTAACTAGTCTTGTCCAGTTACAGATTTGCTGTATCCAGGACTGTTTGTAAGCTTCTGAGAGGTGCCAAAGCCTGCTCTTCAATTTTCCCTTAGATCTGTTAGTTCTCTCCTCTCCTGCACTTTTACTAGCTTATTAGTTTAGCACTTTACCATACCAGACTTCTTGTAGCAGTTATTGTAGCACATAAAAGTGCTACCAGTAATAAACGTTCTACAAGGAAACAGTTCCAGTACTACTTATTAATGCCCACCCCTCCAGGCATGTCTAAAGGTCAGTTCCCTGTGCTTTCAACTGTTAACCTGGTGAACTTGGGCATCCTGATGCAATATAGCAACTGCCTGATGTACACCAACAGTCCCCTCCTTTTACCTCTCATCATTCAGACTTGCGAGAGACGCACTAATATATCCAAATTGGAAGCCAAGCACTCTCCAGCCAAGACCGGAATAGCTGGTCAAGAGGAGAAGGTTAACACTTGCACCACACCACATGGAACACATAGCCATCCAGAAAACACAACAGCACTGCCTTCACATAAAAACACAAACCACACACCCACCTTCGCAGAGGCTCTCAGTAAAAATCTACCCAAGTAGCAGAGACTTCCAAGGCAGAAACGCACTTGACCACCACAACACAACACTAATCACGAGACACATAACTCTCCTAAACAGTGTGCCACTCAACCAAAGCCCCTAAGGCAAAAACAGCATGCCCAGCACACTAGTCATAGGTGACTCGATAGGGAGGCACATTGATGTCCCACTCACTAGGTTAAATAAGGAGTAAGTAACAGTCATCTGCCTGTTAGGTGCCAGGATCTGCCAAATAACACATTCAGTCAAGTCCCTCAACAACAGGTACAAATATGACCCTGTCATTGTACATGTGGATGTGAATGACCTAAGACGTACCTCCCTGGACTACATGAAAAGAGACATGGAGGAGCTCTCGGTTTATGTAGCCCAGGCGGGTACAACCCTAGCCATGAGCAGCATCCTACCATCACCCAGAATGATACCACAGTACAAGCAGAAAAGGATTGATTTCAACAATTGGCTAAGTTTCTGGTGTCATTCTAAGGGGATCCAGTATCTGTCTGCCTGGGATGACATGACTGACAGACCTCGATGCTTTGCCAGAAATGGCCTGCATCTGTCACCCCTGGGTTCCGGATACTAGCCAAGACTCTTGCCAACCCTATAGTGCTTTTTTTAGGCGGTGTTCCAAAGACCAAATTACCACTGTAACAACTACAAACAAATGTAATCTGAGGGTCATGCTGCTCAAAGGCAGAAGTCTAAATCTTAAAATGCACTCGCCCGAAGCACTCCTTAAAATGGAGAACATTGACATTTGTGCTGTAACATAGACCTGGTTCAAGGCAGCAGAAAGCACCCCTGCACTACCAGGCTATAACTCATTCCACACCTTTCGACACCAGAACTTGGATCGAAGCACCAAAGGTGGTGGTGTTTCCATATTCATAAAGGATGTGCACACCTCCAGACTGGTAGCCCAACATAATGCATCAGAGATACTTCAGGTGTAGCTAACATTGGGTAAGACAGCGATTCAGGTTGTAGCCTGTTATATATCCCCAGTCATGTCCCAAGACACTCACTCCACGTTCCTAAGCAACCTGGAGAATATCAGGGTCCAACCTAACACACTCACACTGGGTGACTTCAACTACCCCTCCATTAACCGGGAAAACTACGCATGTGCCAATATACTTGCCCAATGTTTTCTGGAATTCATTAATTCAAATGCCCTGGACCAGGTCATTCTTATGGGCGACCGTTGCTCTACACCAGTAGTCAGCTCCTCCCTGGTTAGATCCGACCACAAACTAATCACCTTGGAAATCCACATCCCTCATTACCAGAATCAACAGAACATGCTGGAGGAACAGGTTCATAACCCAGAGACTGTCCATGCTATGGAATAGACATCCTGTACATGTCAAACAAAGCACCTCACTGGCCCTCTTCAAGATGAATCTTGATGAGTGGATGGGAAATAGAAAATTCACCCCGGGGATCACTCCAGTGGCTCTACTCGACAGAAGCAGTAGAAACTAAGGTCGGGTGGCACGATGCTAGGATAATCCTATAGGCTAGGCTTGTAAAGGCTCCAGGGCCATTAGCTTAGTACACACCTATGAAACTAAGTACCATTATGACTCTGTCGTAGTCCATGTTGGAGTGAATGACTTGAGACATACCTCTCTGGACTATATGAAGAGAGACATGATGGAACTTTCTGATTATTTGTCCCAAACAGGTATGTCCCTTAGCCCTAATCAGTATCTTATTCTCACCAAGGATGATGCCACAATATAAACAAAAAATGATTGACATCAACAATTGGCTCAGCTTCCGGTGTCAGTCTAGAGAGATCCAGTGTCTGTCAGCCTGGGAGGATGTGGTAGACAGACCTTGCTGCTTTGGTAGAGGTGGTCTGCACTTGCCCCCCCCAGGCTTTCAGATACTGGGAAAGACCCTTGCCTCACCCATAGTGCCTTTTTTAGGCAATGTTAAAACAACAAACTTTCCAATGTAACAAAATCTAATTGAGACAAACTCAGGGTTGTGCTGCTAATGCTAGGAGTTTAAACACAAAACTGCACTCCCTGGAAGTACTTCTCACCTTGGAGGATGCTGATGTCTGTGTAGTTACTGAGACATGGTTCAGAGCTGCTGATAGCATCTCAGACTTGCAAGGCTACAATGCCTTCCACACGTTCAGACTGCAAAATGAGCATGAAGGAACTAAAGGTGAAGGTGTGCCCTATATCCATCATCATTAAAACCAAATACACTTCGACAATGGTCAAACAGCATGACTCCCTTGAACTCTCCATGTCCAATTAAGTTTTGGGAAAGTACCATACCACATTGTTGCTGGCTATAGATCCCCCACCATGAACCAGGATAAGTATACTGCCTACCTCGATTTACTGGAATCCCTCACCATACAGCCCAACATCTTAGTCATGGGAGATTCCAGCCATCCTTCCATAGAGTGGGGAACATACTGAAGTAACAACATGATCTCCCACAGGTTCCTGGACTTTAACACAAATGCTCTCGTACAGACAGTCTACACCCCCACTAGGAGCTCTAATGTTCTGGACATAGTACTCACCAACATGAGCGGGTGGGTGGCACTGTACTTTCCCATGTGTGATGCCCTTCTTGGTTATGTCAGACCACAAATTAATTTTACTTGAAGTAAGTTCTGGAACTGACACCCTCTCAGGAACAAAAAATACAAATAACTTCACCAAAGCTAACTATAGGGAACTAAGAGATGGTATAAAAAGCTTCATATCACCCACAATCGCAGACACCAATGATCAGTATGCAGAAGTGTACACAAATGCCCTGTACAAATATTCAGAAGTGTACACAAATGCCCTGTACAAACACTTAAGTGATTACATAAACTCTGCTCTACCTGACGGGATCAAATCAGGTCTTCTTGTAAAAACAAGCCACCTTGGTAGACTTAAAGTATAAACAGATTATATAGCAAGAGGAAGAAACTGCTGTCCCAAAGCAAGAAGGATATCACTCTGCAGAGGAAGAGTTCCCTCCTAAGCCTAAACAGGAAAATCTGAAATCTTATAGTTTTCTAAAGCAAATGACAATACTAAAATTGCATCCCTAGCCAAGGATAATCATAAGGAATTCTTTAACTATGTTTGAAGTCTAAAAGGAAATGCCCATCTATGCGCTGAACTGGTTGTAGATAAGATCACTCATACTATATCGGAAGATATCGCCAACCTGCTACCTGACAGATTCTGCTCAAACTTCACCCACATATCCCCACCTACCATATCCCAAAGCATTCCTGACACTAGTCCTCTCCCTAGTATCTCTAGAGTACAGGTCATCTCTGTGCTTGCCAAGGCTAAACACAGCCTCAGTGGATCAGATAATATCCCAGTTTGTTTACTAAACAATCTAAGAACTTGTTATGTTTCCTGCAGAATGGAGAACAGCAGTTAGTAATCCCCCTGCACAAAGAGCGACCATCAACTGATTTTGCCTCATCTGCAAGGCCATGGAAAGAATTATAATGGACCTTATCAACAAGGACATAGGTGACCTCCAAAAGCCAGAACCAACCCAGTTTGGCTTTGTTAAGGGCAGTTCATGCTTATTAAACCTGGTAAACTTCTTTGAGAATGTCACCATTGCCATGGACTAAGGTAAGACATTGCCCATAGCCTGTCTCTACCTTGCCAAGGCTTTTGATACAATTCCCCACTCTGGCGTCATTGAGAAACTATCCCGGAGAGGGATTAACCCTTATGTTACTCAATGGGTAGCCAGCTGGCTCAGCTGGCTCACGGATAGAGCACACTCTGTCAAAATTGGTGATGCCATGTCCACCAGTAGACTTGTCACCAGTGGAGTAGCACAAGGGTCTGTGCTAGGCCCCTTCCAGTTTGGCATCTATTTCTCCGAAGTCTTGGCCAGAGTAGACAGCCTTGTGTCTTATAGGCTGCTGAGAGGTGACTTGTGCCTGACCTATAGGGCAATTTCCAACCCTGCCCTAATGGAAATACTATGCATCTGCAAGTCAAATGGCTCAAGAGTCACTCGCTCTAGGGATCTCAACCTAGCTTGTGACATTAACAGATCATTCAAAGAGACAGATATGTCTCCCAGAGACTATTGCTTCTCTGTAATAGACTCTCTATTCATGTAAAAGAGAACTCCTCACTGGCCCTATTCAAACCCAGCCTAGATAATTGGATGGGAGGCTGCAAATTTGCCCCTGGGGTGGCATCCATGTCCCTCATGGACAGGGGTAACCTGTGTTGATCACAGTCCCACTCTGTTCGTAAATTTGTTCTGTGAACTACCCAAAAAGAACAAATGGGGATACTTGGGATTAACATGGCTAGGCTTGTAAAGGCTGTAGGGGTGCTAGTCTAGTAACCTCCTATGAACCTATGAACTTATGAGGAGGATGGTGTTGGTTTACAGCAGTGTAGACAAAGAGCTATAAAAGTGGTTATTTTGGAGCTGAGGAGGGAGTGTGTGTGTGAAAGCATTTGACCTGTCACTTTATCACAGTTAAATGATTACGGATCTGGATTACAATAGGCAGTGTTTGTATGTGAAACAATCTGAAGTATAGTCAAATTCAGGGGTTCACCCAGTTACAAAGCAGTTAGCCTTATAGGTTAGCCTGAGTGAGAAATCTGAAATACGTCCCATCAAAGAAATAGCCATCACTGTTTTTATTTGCAGATAGTTTATAAGGCCTCTTTACTGTCATAGCAAATGAGCCATATTGGAAGGGACTTATTCTAGAGAATTTATTTATTTTTATTTATTTTTTATTTTACATTTGTTGACCGGGCTAGTCCAGCTGGATATATGTCCATTTTCAGTGGAGGCCCGGGGAGAAAAGCTCCACAAGTTAAACAACAAATACATAAGGACAATGAAATTTACAAAGACCTTAGAACTATTAATTAGAAAGTCACACAAAAAAAAATGTCAAGAAATGAAATATGTAGTGAATGTACATTATAAGCAGTTACTTTGTAAAAAGAGTCATTCAAGATCCAGAATTGGGGGCTAAAGGCACCCTGCCTAGTTGGTTTCCCTAGGGAATCAGCATGGGGGAACATTGTTTATGAGGCAGCAGGAAGCTGAGGTATCCTCGAGCTTTTCTAGCACCTTGTTGTATGATGCCTCCTTTAAAGATGTTATGTGGGATTCTTGTCTTTAATCAGGGTTTGAATTGGGCTGAGAGGGATGTCCTGTCCAAGATCTTTGGTCATCCTGCCATGGTGACAGCCTTTTGATTCCATCATGCAAATATAGAAGCACCCTCTCCCTACTGTTTTTTTTTCCAGGAGTGTTAACACCTGGTATTGTCTTCCAGTAGATTAAGCAGACAGTTTTCTTCTCACCCTAATGTTGACCTCTCATTAGTCTCAAGGACAACTCAGATTTCCTCATGCTCTCTCTCTCAACCCCTGTGAAGGTGGCACTTGTTGAACCTCTATAGTTGGCATGGCAGTCAAGAAGGTGTATTTCTCTGTAATGTTCAGGCTCAAGACCTTTAGCTATACATCCAACCTGTTGGGTGTTTCCAGCCTGCCTAGTGGAGGAAGGCCTGGTTTATGTTCTGCAGTGGATGCCCTAGCTAGGATGGCTGGCACAGTTATATGTTTAAACAGCTCATTCTGACTGTGCTCATCTCTCTTGGTGAATGATCTACACAGACTGGTTCTATGTTTGATATGGCTGGCCTTTTTGTATATGGGCTTCACTCGATGTTTGTTGCCTTCTTGGCTCTCAGGCAGCTCCCTCTCATATAAGGGGTCTATATTATATTCTCGAAAGGCGACAATGTTGAATCTGACATAGTCGACACGAGAATATCGAACTCTCAGAATCTCGAACGTGTAAATGGAAATGTCTGTAAGGGGAGATTTCCATTTACCGCAATGTAGTGTGGTCTCGGAGTTGGTATATTTAAGTAGCGGGGGGGGGTGCAGGGGTACTTGCCCCCTGCTTAAACCTGTTAGGGTACTTTTTTCTTTTTTTTTTGTCTTTTTATAAGGTCGATGTTTGAAGACATCGACCATATGTTATCGACCATATGTTGTTCGATGTTTTCAAACGTCGATCTTATAATATAGACCCCATATAAGGGCAAGGGAAGGTTTCCTTTTGGTTGAATTGCTGCTGTTTTGGAGGAAGAGGATGTCCCACAAGCACCATGCCTACAGAGTCGCATGTTGTTCAGTGGATGCTGCTCCTACGCCTGCTTGGCTGTGGAGTGGTAGAGGTAAACTTACAGGTTCTGGGCCACACTCTTAAGGCTATGCAGTGGGAGAAGATGCTACTCTTCAAGGTCCTGTTAAAGAATACAAGGAACAGAAGAGCATATTGAGTCTGTACAACCCAGTAGATATGAGATACTGCTTCTGTTTCCCACATAAGAGAACACCATCACCCTTCTCTCACATTTTGACATGATACATGATCTTCTTCTGGGCTTTGTTCCCTTTCTTGTCCCAGTGGAAGCAGAAGGAATCCCTGTCGTTCTTGGAAGGGGGGGGGGCTCTTCTTCCTTCTAAATGACTTGCTTCCTCCCTCAGGATAGATTAGCTTGAGGGACCCTATCATGGAGTGGTTCAAGTCCTGGCCATTAGCAACAGCTTTAAGGAGTTTCTGCATCTTTTCCTTGGGGTTACCTTGGTCTTGCTTGGTGTTTGTCTTCTGGACACAGAAATTGTCCACTTATAATCCCTTGGTTTCCATTGGCAGCACTCACTTGCAAAGAAAGAATAACAAGGAAGTTTTGTCATTGTTAACAAGTGACATAAAAGCATATAACTCTCCAGTTACAAAGATTCCAACCAGTCAAGACCAGACAGAATCACTAACCTGTGGGAAGAAGGAAGAGAGAGTATTCCTGATCTGTTAAGGAGGATCCTAACTGATATAGTAGGAATATGTTATATCTGACTCAATCCTATGGCTGAGTTGATCCCCAAATAGTATCTGGGGAAAGGCAGCTAGGCAACCATTTTATGACCAAAAGCCAAAATGGGCCAACACCAAAGACACTGCAGGAAAGGTTGTTGGAAAAATGCATCCTGGATCCTAGGACTGCAATGGCCAAACCTGACAATTGCAGAACAAGCAAGCAGTGAACATGGCTGTCCCATGTGAAGGAGACAAGACAACTGTATAAATCATTGTTTGAAGTGCCAAAAAGCACTGTTGGACCATTACCTGTCCTTTAAACATTGAAAAGGATTGAAAGCCCCTCATTCTTCCAGTGCATGGGGATGAATTGCCAGTTGATCCCATTGCCATTACCTTCTGGATTGTGAGTCCCCCCCCAGATGAAGCAGTCCTCTCAGGAGTAAAGATCCCCTTAACTCCAACTTGTTTCCACACTTTCTCTAGAGACCTGAGTGAAGAAGTGCTTCAACAACAGTGGAGCTGTCCCAAGAAAGAAGAAAGAGGATGGAAGTCCTCCCAACAGGAACAAATGGGCACTGCTCCTCCTATCTTGAAGTTATGGTGCACATAGAGCAGAAGGAAATGGCTAAAGATGCCCCTACCCCTGGTCAGGCTCCTGTTTGACAGGGCATGGGAACCCCCAGAGATGGTAATCACTGCTGCCAAGCCATAACATAATGACATCATAATTTAAGATCTCCCTGAGGAATGGGGAGTACCCTTACTGCATGGGGCCAACAACTAATCAGGGTTAAGTATTTGTCCTGCCTCTCCACTCAGTGTATGGAGCAAACCCTTTCTGTTCCCTCATAAGGAGAGAAGTAGGAAGCTTGACCTCCCAGTCACCTATAAGCCATCAGCAAACTTGGAAATGTTTCCCATTTGAATGGAAGTAGGAGCCTCCCAGCTGCTCCAAACTTCCTCAGATGGACAATGTCAAGGCTGACAGAGACTGTCAGGCTTAGGAATAAGGGGATTTGACAGCTTCTTTCACCCTAAGGGGGGAAACAATCCTAGCCAGACCCCATCATGGAGCTCTTAAGCCCGTAAAGACAGTGCTGTCTATTGTCAGCATGCCTTTAACCATTCAAAGTTGGGGCTGAAATCCCTAAAGACATTGTAGGGGTGGGTGTTTTGGGATTGTGGACCTTACAAAAAAAAGGACAGTTCTTCATGAGAAAGGATATCTGATCACACTTCGCAGCAAATAGATAAAGTTGTCTAAGTGGCTGATCATGGGGCCATAGGAAGAGGATACCCCTCCCCTTGAATGGGTAGGAATGGACAGCCAAAGGCTGGCCAGCCACAGCTTCCCTTCAGCTCAGAAGCAAACTAAACAAAGACATCCCTCAGGAACAGAGGCTTCCAGAAAAGGATATTCTCAACTTTAGAAGGGGGCGGATATGGGCACTCTCAATGACTTGGAATGGACTCCTCTCCTCCCATGGCAGGAGAGGGAGGAACAAACTAACAGAGCCTGCCCCACCAAAAGGGTACATAAGCATGACCTTCAGTCCTAGTAAGAAACAGAAGCCAGTAAGCCATCCCTTCCCATAGCAGCATACTGTCTCAAACAGGAGAAGGTGGTGAGATGAGATCAATGGGATGTTTCCATCTCCTGGTTCAGAGAACCCCATGCAAACCTATGAGATCCATGAGGAGAGGAGGATATGTAGATCTCCTTACCCAAGTCTTTCATCCCCAGGCAGACTAGGATGAAAGGCACTACCCACTGAAAGCATCCTCCACCACCAAGGCAGTTCCAGTTCTCAGAAGCAGAACCAGTACAT
Source organism: Protopterus annectens (assembly GCF_019279795.1). Lineage (NCBI taxonomy): Eukaryota > Metazoa > Chordata > Ceratodontiformes > Protopteridae > Protopterus > Protopterus annectens. Next base: position 562,016,322 of record NC_056728.1, on the reverse strand, counting down.
CTCTGGCAACCTGACCGGAATTTGTGATGAGTGGTTATTCAGCTGACATATGATGCTGTGGTATGTATCTACCCCTGAAAAAAAGAACTTCTTGAAAAAAAGATCCTGCATATTGACTATCATGGAGACAGATATTCATCCTCTGCATAGATCTGCTGATAAGCTAAGAACATTTCTGTTATTTTCAAGGCATTGAAGTGGAGTCTTTTTTATTAAGCAGGTGTAAGTTTGTGGAAATCTCTCACAAAGATACTTGACAAAGCTGAATGGTTTACAAGATGGAAAGCTTTGGTCCTCATGTGTCCATTGGTCAAGGTTGTTGAATACTGACCAAAAATATTTTCATTAAAAGGAATAATGGGAATAATAATAACGGTTATTATTTTTAGCCAGTGGGTGGCTGAGGTACTGTTTCAGATATTGGTTAGAGCTACAATTACTTGCTTACAGCCTTCAGATAAATTATCAGAAGTGCAGTGGGATAGGCCATTTCATGTTACTATGCCCACTGACTGTTGGTTTCATATGTACACAGAGACACAACACAACATAATTATTTGAATTCTTCCCAAAATTCATCCTATGGATTTCAGGCTAGAAAGATATTTCATATACACTGTAAATGATTAAAAGCACTGAAGAAGTTTGTTGTCCTACTGGCTCAGTGGTGATATAGAATGGAGGTAATTCCAGCAGAGCAGCAAGATTGGATTGGAAAAATAAAGTCATAGACCAAGAGGTCTGCAGGACTAAGAATGAAACTGAGGAACTAGTTAAGACGGGCTTACAAAAAAAAATCCCTGTAAGACTGAGAATGAAACTAAGATATTAGTTATCAGCAGATACTCTATATTACATGCTTAAAGCTTATAGTCAAAGGATTTAGGTGTTGAACCTGCTAATATGAGAAATGGAAGGAGTGTAGTAGCCATGGAGTTGAGGTTTCCCATGTTGCAAGAAGCCATTGAGCTGGTGGGTTTCCTCCTACATGGAAAAGTGTGAGGACAGGTAACCTGCATTTGTAATAGTTTGATTTTGCCCTGTTTGAATGTAAGTTTTCCCAGTATTTGACAGGCATCAAATAGAATGTTGACCACTTTATGGTTGAAGATGATAGAAGTTGCTTGCAACAGGATGATAGTATGAAATTAGAAACAGCTCTTGCTTGGGGCAAGTACTTTTTTGCTTCATGGTTTCTAATCAAAGCACAAAACAGTGTACTTTACAGTATTGTTTCCATAATAATACCATTTCAAAATATCAACAAAGAAAAAATGCTTCCCTGCACACGTGCTGTTTTGTATGTATTAACTGCAAGATCACTGAATTGTCACTGTCTCAAAATTAGTATAACCAGTGTGTGACTTTAGCTAAAGACTTCCATCAGTCAAGTCTCAAAAGTAAACCAGCTTGATTAAGCTGCATTCTCCATTTTTTGCAGAAGTGGTTGGTCTACTACAGGTATGAATTAGCTCTTATGTCCCTTTTAAGCTTCCCTTTTCTAGGTAAGTTTTAATTGGTACCATACTTACATGGACAGAGGATTATACAAAAGAGTTGAACATATGTGTGGTGTGGTGGTGGTTGATACAGATTTTTTTCTCTAGGCAAGTGTTTGTTTGCTACAGCCTTACAGCAAATTGTCAGAATGACATTATTTATAAGATTTAGTTGTGCTTGTCATCTGAAAGTAATAAGCAGTACATAATTAATTGTTAATTTTCCATGAGCTTCATTTTTTTAACACTTTTTCAAAGAAGTTTTGTTTTTGGGTTGTAAAAAATCATCCGTTTCATGGCACTCTAATTTATAATGGCAACTACACTGGGTGGCAGGATGGCAGCATTTTTTAGCAATTAGGAAGACATTCCCATGGAACAGTGGTTGAGCGGCATACTATCATGTGATGTCAAAACTACCGTTACAGCTGGTTTCAAGGACATGCAAGGTATTTAACTGCAGAAAGCCTGTATACATGTTTAAAAAAACGTAGGGAGGTTATTTTCAAATTTCTTTGAAATAATCTGCTTACAAGAATCTTCATGGACCCAAAGGAAATATACCACTTAGACCACTCCTGGATCCATTCATCTTCTTCAAGCATCTTAAATGCAAAAATTCAGAATTCTGCATCTTTCCATTAACTTATTCATTTTTTATACCAAATAAGATTTGATAGTGTTTTGGATTTGAAAGACACTTGCTGATGTCTTCTGTTTTAGGCTTCACAGGAAGTGTATGTGCTTCATCTATGGCAAGAACATTACCTATTTCCACCTCTACCTTTCAGGCTGGATACTGATCCATTTTTCCCCAAAATACTTGGCAGTACTGTTTCTTTTGCTGTAAAGTTGTAATGCAAATGTTATATTCAGTCTTTCTTTTACCTTTTCTTTAATCCTACACTTGGAAGTTGTTGAAACTGTTAAGACTGTCATTTTTAATTAATTTAATTTGTTTGCTTATTTATGTGTTTGTGTTTTGTTGCATTATTTAAGCTTTAATCTTACAGGGAAAAGTCTAATTTTAGCAACTCTCAAAAATGTTTTATTTGCAGCATGTGGATATTTTTTTTTCCTGAATGAAAATAGAAGTTATCAGATGGATATTCAGTTTCATTCAGTCATAATTTACCATGCTTCAACAGCAAGAGTCTTTTTTGACTTTTCTTGGTTACATGTTGGCTAGTATAACAATGAATTTGAATGTATGGATGCCTATGAAGAAAACTTAACTTGCTGAAGAAATATTTATGTTCATTTCACAGACTCTTATTGGGAATAGAGACCACATTGATTCCTTCCTTGGTCAGCCGGTAGCAGTAGCCTAAACAAATGTAAGCAAAAAATCTCTTTTCCACTACATTTTCAGGTTCTGATAGTTGCATTTGAAATGAGTTGGTAAGCTCACCTATGATACTGGACATTTCTAAACTGGAGCTGCATAGAAATGCTTCTGTGGAGCCTGATGTTGGGAGTTCAGCATCAATCTAAAACTGTGTGTCTTATAGTGACATTTATCACCATAATCACCTGATGCATAAATCTGGTGGGTGGGGGAGATGTGCTCCTATTGGTTTGCAAAATTGGAATGAATCTGTAGCTGAAATAGTTTCTCAATGTCCATTTGACAGTTATCCACCTGTCAACGGCCATAACATGTTAGTGGATCAGCTGAGTCTCAGTCATCTGGATCACAAGTAGCACTTAAGTCCATGGGTTTTCTTGCAACTAATTATGACATAGCTGATTTGGTAGTTAGATCTTTTGGCTTACCTGTCAGGAAACAACGTTCTAAGTCTTAACGAGGATGCCCTGTTTATGGATTTGAAGTTCAGCTTCCTTATGCCTTTCATTCTGTACTTCCCATTAAAAGAGTACAGTTTAAAGCAAAAAAATAAGGTGGCACAGTTAATTGTAAATGCCCCTTTTTGGTCACGTTAACCATGTTTTTTTCATGTTATAGAAACTGTCTCCCACTTTGTCCATCTGTCTCACAGGGCTGACCTTCTTTTGTAGTATATGGACCAGCTGTTTTATTCCACTCCTTCACAGTCTTCATCTCACAGCTAGGAGGCTGATGTTTGTCATTGCTTTTTCTTCTAATGATCAGATTTTACTAAAGCCAGAGAACCTCACAGTGGTAAGCTACATTTGTCAAAATGGAAGACATTTATCTTCTGGTGTCAGTGTAAGTGTATGTGTCTCTTTTATAGGAAGTTTTGCCCACATTTTGAGATTATACTACTTAATTATTATGTCTTGGACTTTCTGACTGTTCTGTTATGAAGCCATGACATATTTTCTTCCCTGGGAGCCTATGATTGCCTGTTTACCACCTGTGATATTGATTTTGAATGAATTCTGCTTCAGTGACATAAGTAGATTTTGGTTTCCTTCTAGAATCTGAACATTGTTTTAGAGGAATATTGGTTATCTCTTACTTGCAGATTATTTTTTTAGAATAACTTGCCAAATGACGGCTTGGCAAACTTTTCTGTCGTATTTATATGAAGGGCAAAGCAGCCTGCCCCACAGCTCTTTATGGACCATAAGCCAAGCCTTCTAGTAAAATTTAATTCAAAGGTTGACAAACCTTGTAAAATAATATTGGGAGTCATATTGTTTCAAATTTTGCCATTTTACTGTTTGTTCATTTTTCAGTTTCAAGATGTGCTACACATTAGCAAAACAAACAGCACTAGAAATATCCACGCTAAGAATCTAAACCTCATCTGTGACATAAACAAAACATGCTTGAGGGATAGGTATTTCAGGGATTACTTCTTCTCTGGAAAAGGCTCCTCATTCATGTGAAAGAGAGCTAGTCTCTAAGCCTATTCAAATGCAGTTTGGACCACTGGATGGGAAATCCCAAATTCACCCTGCTTGTTGCCCTTATGGACAAGGGCAGTTTGTAGATACTCTAAGTGAAAGGCATGTACCAAAGCCATTCTAGCCCTTGGATATTGATAACTGGGAAAACTGGGGCATGAATGGCTAGGCTGAAAAAGCATCTACAGCCATTAACAGAGTAACCTTCTATGATCCTGTGAGCCTATAAAACTGACAAAACATCCTTTTGGTCTGGCATTTTTTGCTCATTTGCAGTTTTTGACTTTGAAAACAGGTGTTTGGTGGTTGTTTCTTAGGCTAAAGCTATATCAGAGCTGCATATTTTATTATGAATTCATCACTGTACTAGTTTTCATGAGTATGGGGCCTCACAATTCTTTAGTCCTTCTTCAGTTACCCAAGTGATTCCAGACATTTATGTTAATTAGAAGTAAAGTCGCCATCTTTCTTTTCTCATTATAAAAATCCTGGTGAAATGATTTTATGTAACTCTGTAGAGGCATCTCTGGACCTATTTCTTCAGGAGTAAGGACATTAGGAAGTCAGATTGTTTATTTGCTTTGCTCCATACATATTGGATTATTCACAGGATCAACAGGTTAATTCTAGCCAGTAATGTTTGTTTTTAATTGGAAAGTGTCACAGAATTGAGAAAGATGGCAACAGTTGACATGGCATCCCAATTTTATGTAGAAAATAGGACAAAGTGGTTGCTGATGATGATGATCATGATATTGAATAATGTTTTTTAATTATGAACTAACTAATAAGTACATACTAGACCAATTAGAGCTCACTGTTCTACAGGGGAGTGATCTTGTCTTCTTTCCTTACTTTCCAAGCGTTGCCACCTGGATTACCATTCAAATGCAATAGGGTGGTTTATTACAACTGTCAAGCAGAGTATTATGATGGGGGCCCTCCACCTTCCTGTAACTTTAGTTGCTTGACATTCTACCCATATGTGATAAATGCCAAAAAATAGGAAAGAAGTCAAAAGTATGGTACAGTTGTGTGAGTTACTTAGCATAAGAGCAAGTGGCTGTCTCCTTCTGATTTTTTTTCTTTTCTTAATGAGTGCATTCTCCTCTCATATCAGGAGACTTTATAAATAACACAAGATGCAGGAAACAAAGTCTAACCTCTATGAGTGCATTCCAACTAACTTTTCTAGAAGCAGAAGTGTACCACTTGACACGCTATTCAGTATAGCTTGTTCATTAGTGTTTAAAGGCATATACTCCTATATTTAACAACACCCCTTTTTAATAACTTTAAAATATAAATACTATATGTCTCTGAAGTAGCAGACAATACATTATGCTGATATAAATTCCCCTTAACACCACACCTAGCATGTATTGGGCTGTTGCATCAAAATCAAACTTTTTGCTCAAATTCATAACACATTTCATTAAATGATCTGTTCACTGATTAGAATCATGATTAACTGTATAATGTTCCATATATGTCTGGTTGTTTCACTGGTTTTCCATATTTGGAAAATGTAACTGGTCTGCTTATACCAGTTGTAACATCTTCAATTTTCTGTACTCCAGCTTTTTAGTTTTACTTCTATAGTACTGTCATTTTTTTTATAAAAACTGAATTTGTAAGTCTTGCACGTAAAGTATACAAACTGTTTAAAATGTAAAAATAGAAAAAATACTTTTTACGGATTTTAAAATTGATTTAGTGGAAAATCAGTAGAACTGTTAAAACTTAAACTTAATTTGCAGCTCAACTACAATAATTTGCAATGTCTAGATGCATTATATTATTTGGTTGTTATTTTGTTGGATTCCACTGTCCAGATCTAAAAGAGTCAGAGAACAGAGCAAGTATAATCCTCATTTGAATTCAAACAGGACGAAATGCTTTACTTCCTGAATGTGCAGGTAGATTGCATTTCTGAACTAAGCTCAAATTGCACCCCATTTGTTTACAGAATCTTGCAAGTACTTTTTGAAATTCTGGGTCAGAGGTAAATAGGAATTCAGTATATTTCATCATCTACTGGTAGAAATGAGTCCAGATGAACTGGTAGAATTGATGCCCTTACTGAAATCACTGTTGCAGTATTCCAAACAGATGAGTTTTCAGGATTGACATCAGGCTACCAAAGCCTAAAACCTTCTAAGAGCCATACTTCTGAAGTATGACCTCATCCCTTGAGTGTAGGAGTATGTAAGCAAACACATGAGGATAAATCCTCATATTATCTTGCCATCAGCTCAAATGCAGGTCTTGCCCCATTGGCCATATCATAGAGTGGTCGTTTCTACTATAAGCTTTCACTGGTTAAAATAAGTGTCCATTGAGGGACTCTCCTGTTCTTGTTTACTTTGTTCATCTTTGATTTTGTTAGATGGCAGCTAGGAGAGAAAAGTGAGAGTGCAGTAGGCAGATATCCTACAAAGGCCACCACTCCCAGTACCTTTTCTTTTTAGGCAGAAAGCACAATTACAAAACTTGTTCAAAAAGAAGTGGCAAAAGGGGACTACCAAGATGGATGCACATTGAGTAACAGCTTAATGCTAGCTGTCCCAGTGTGAAAACAGAAACTCAGCAGAGAAAGCCAGTAGACTTATATTTCTGGGTAAGTTTTAGTAACTGGCTAGTAAGTGCATTGCCTGGATGCCAGTAAAAAAGAAATACAGAGGACCTGAAAGAAAATCAGCTACAGAAGATGAATAAAAAACACTGATTGACAAAAATACTGCCGCTGTTCAGCAAAAATCAGTGTAAGCTCCAGACATGACTTCCAGTAACCTAGAGGAAAGTATAACACAACTGTACACATACCTGATTAAAATAACTGAAACACAGATGGAGTCTATCAACTGAAATACCAAAGAACTGGAAAACAGAAGAAGCTTTAAAAAGATATACAAATGAGATGATAAAACTGCAAAAAATTAGAGGTCAAAATGAAGAAAAGGCTGGCTAAATATGAGACTGCTCAAGAAGAGTTGTTTCAAAAAGTAATAGAATTAGAGGATGGAGGACATAGGGAAAACTTGAGAGTTTCTGCTGTACCAGAGAAGCTGGAAGGAACAGACTGTATTAATGTTATGAAATCATAAATAAGCAACTGTACTGATATTACATAGCAGGAGTTGTTAATTGAAAGGGCATATCGTGTGTATGCTCCAAACCTGGCTATGAAAAAGCAACCTAGACGTTTAATAGTAAATATGCAGTCCTAACAGCAGAAGGATTTGATTATGATGAAACTGTGGCAGAAGGACAAAATATTAAATGTGCGAGACAGCAGAGTATTTCTGAAGAATGATTACTCACTGTACACCAGGCAGAAGAGGAGTAAATTTATTCCACTATTCAGGGAATGTTGAGAAGCAGGCATGAAATTCAAACTGCTGTACCCAGCTATCTTCAAAATATTATTTTCTGAATGGACAAAATCATTTTTTGATGCAATACATGTTAAGGAGGAAATACAAAAGTTTGTCCAACAAAAAGTGAGTTGTGAAACAGAAGGAGATTCTGCTTCCTGTTCTTCTGGTAATAAAGACCACAGAGAGACAGTGCCAGTGAAACTTTTTCCAATGTTTCAGTGGAAAATGCTTCAGGGAAGGAAAAAACACAAGAGTTGACTAGAAAAATCGAGAGTACTTTGGAAATAGAGCAAAGACAGGATTTTAGAGATGAAGATGAACAGGAATAAAACTAGTAATTTGTGAAACACAACCGAACAAGAAAATCTGGAAATATTGTACTTTTTTGGACTTTGTTAAACTTGTAGAGGACTCTAAAACATATGCCCTCCTTCATGTCATTACTTGAAAAAATACTTGAGAGGGGAAGAGGAGGGAGAAAGTCAACTGAAAGTAAAACATTTTTTGTTAATAGTAATGTTTTTTATAGTGCATGATTTTCTTTGCATGCCATAAAGTAAAGTTTTCTCAATTATTTTTAAGCACAATGGAGATACTAATGTAAACAGGTACTCCTGTTTTTTTTTTCCTTTCTCCCTTCTCCTGTCTCTCTTTCTCTTTGTTTAGTTTTAAGAAATGTAGGCACTGCAGTGTAAAAAAAAAAAAAAGAAAAGTCTGCTAAAAAGAGCATAATAAAATAAAAATTGATGTACTTTTTCTTATTCTTGCATAGGGGAATGACTGGATTAAGGCCGTAACTTGATCTAGTAACAAGTTTTAATAAAAAGCAAGTAAAAAAAGAACACTGAATACTATAAAACTTTTTCTAGTAAATAAATGTATGCTTAGTGGCAACTTTTTATCTGGTCCTTATGCTTCCATGGAGATAATCTGATAAAGAAAAATGGCTAGGAGATGATGTTTTCTTAAATCATTTAAGTGTTTTCCCTCCTGGGAGAGCTATAAACATAAGACAAAAACTGACAGCACTTAGTAGAAGCACAGGCTGTACAATGTGTCTTAGCATGGATAACCTTTCTTTTAGGTTACCTCAAGTCTGTGAGTGTGGCTGTCAGTTTGGGACACTAGTTCCTGTTAGGAAGGTAAAACTCCAAAATGTGAAGATGTACATAGTTTTGTGTTTTAATATTAAGTTAATGTGGTTTATGGGGGTATTGGGGGTATGCTTTTTTTGGTTTTAGGACTTTCAATAAAACAAAACGTTTTGTAAGATGCGACATTGGCTGAAATGGATATGAGAAGCAACAACTGTATTAAAGATCAACCTGCCAAATAGTGTATGCAAGTAACACAAAAGCTGGAACTAGTCACTTAAAAAGCTGTTACACATAAAAGGTGGAAATAATAACTTTTTATGGTTTCACAGATAAATAAAATAAAGAACATTGCAAATAGCTTTGCTATAGGAGACACACTTGGAAAGAACTGAACATGTGAATTTAATAAAGAAAAGTTTTCAGGATTGTTATTCATCAGAATAACTGGGACAAAGGAAAATAAGAGTACTTACATTAATTGCAAAAAGAACTCCAGTAGTGATATAAGAGGATAAAAAAAGATAATAATTGTAGATTTGTAGTATTAAGTGGCTACTGGCAAGGGAGGAGGATTGCACTGGCATGTATTTATATTTCACATAAAACTGCTATAATGGAGTTTAAGAAAATTCTGGGAGAAATAATCGGCTTTCAGCAAAGAATATTACTTGTAGGTGGAGACTGGAATTTGATGTGCAGCAGTGAAGATGGCGGGGGCGGGGTCCCCAGAAGGGAAAATATAACAAAGGAGGGTAGATATTTGAAGAAATTTTGAAAATATTTGGCATGGAAGATGTGAATTCAGTACTAGGAGTTTGGAATGAATTTACATATTATTCTGCAAGATACACAAACTGGGCTAGGCTAGATAGAATTTACATTTCACAGGAACATGTACATTTAATTGAAAGTATTGATACACACCCATTAACTATTTCAGATCATGTGCCAATAATAACTAGAATAAAAACACAGGGTAATAAAATAAAATGAGACACTGGTGCTTTCCATCTGTCTGTTGAAAAGAAAGGAATTTATTAACAGGTAGTGGAAATTAGTCAGGAGCTATTAGAGAAGATAGACTTTTTTTCTGAAAATATAGTTAGGGCATGGGTTAAAATTAAAGTGGAGTTTAAAAACAGGGTGGAAATAAAAGAAAGGGAGATATGGTTAAGAAGTAACAAGAATTATTTATAGGGACTGACAAATGTTAATGTGTTGCAGAATGGGGGATTCTTACAGAACAAGAGGAGGAGCAACTGCAGAATGCTAAACAGAAAATAAGGGATTACCTTGATAACATGCATGAGTTTAGAAAGATTGCTGTTAAGCAGCTTTTTTTATAAAACTCTAGAGCACAAAAGCTTTTAGAACAATGACTCAGAAAACAGAAAGTAGAAAGGCCTGTAGACAAGCTTGGGTGCCTATAATGAGGGAGATAGCAAGACATCCTGTAGGGCTATTAGAAATGTCTCAGAATTTCTGTATAAAGCAGAGAAATATGGAAATCAAGAAAAGGTACAAATGAAATTGTTTATGGAAGAATTAAATATGCCAAGGTTAGAGGTAGAGGAGGCTCAATTAGTAATGGTTAGGATAGGAGGAGATGAGATAAATATGGTGATGTATAATCAATCAATGGGAAAGTTCCCATGAATAGATGGTATACCTGACTGTGGAAGTTTGGAAGCTAGGAGAAAATATCCTGACAGATTTGGAAGATTTTGTTTAACAGAATTTTAAGAGGAGGAGGAAGTACCAATATCCTGGAAGAAAGTGGTGGTAGCTGTAATACCTAAAGAGGGTAAAGACCCATCAGATCCAGCTTCTTACAGGCCCATTGCAATATTAAACCATGATTTTAAAGTGTTTCTCTATAATGACTAAAAGAATGGCAAAAGTGATGCCAAAAGTGATAGATATGGATCAATGTGGTTTTGTGGAGGGGAGGCAAATATTTGACAACATTAACATAACATTGATGATCCAGAGGTAAGCAAAATGTAAGAAAATATCACTATTGTTGGTGGGTAGTGATGCAGAGAAAGCATTTGACAGAATTAGCTAGGACTTTATGAGCACGACAATAGAAGTATTTGCATTCCCTGATAACATTATACGGTTGGTTAGGAGGATATATGAGGCATCACTGGCAAAAATTAAAGTGAGTGGGTTCCTCTCTGATAATTTTGGCTTGAGCAGAAGCACCAAGCAGGGGTGTCCTCTTTCCCCTTTTTTATTTGTATTATATTTATAACCACTGGCAAAGAAAATAAGGGAATCAGAAATTCAAGGATATAATTGGTATGGTAGTCAAGAAAGGCTGACTCTATTTGCAGATGATATTATTTTATACCTGAGAAAACCAGAAAAGGACATTTTGGTGTTGTGGAACAGCTTAAATTAGTTTCATATTTTTTGGGGGATATAAAATTAATAAGGCTAAAACAAAGGCAATAGCAGAAAATTATGTATCCACACACGGATTGGTTCAGCAATATCCATATTTTGGGGACATGATAAAATTAAATATTTAGGAATATAGATTACAAATGATTCTGGTGTGGAAGGTAAGGATATGTGGGAAGAGACTAAAAAGATAATACAAAAACTGAGAAATTGGAAGCTCTGTTGTATGAATATGGATAGTAAGATACAAGCAGTTAAAATGTTTTAGTTCCTTTAGTCTTAGACACAGGACAGGCATATTTTTATCAGTCAGAGGAGAAGTTGTGGATAGCAGTAAATAATGAACTGAAGGATGTTATCTGGGAGGGGAAGATGGCAGGAGTCAAGTGGGACAAGATGGTTCTTCCAATACAACCGGGTGAAGTGTGATTGCCCAATATGAAGGGGTATTTCAGAACTACACAGTTAAGGCTCCTATACATGGCACCAGCAGAAACTTATAATTCAAAGTGGAAAGGGATGATGATGAAATGGGGGAAGCTCAAGAAACAAGGAGAGACTGGGATTTTGGATGTGGATCTTTAAGGAGAATAACAATAATAAGAGAGGATATTATATTCATAAAATAGCAGAAGGTATTCTAAGAACTAAGCCAGCACAGGAATGGAGAAAGAAGATTCTGCCAATAGGGATGACTGCAATTGGGATACTGACAGTAGGCAAGAGGGGGCTGGAGTTTATTGGAGAGGACTGGCAGCAGAGCCAGGTTGTTGGAAGTGAATAACTGGAGAGAGAGAGAGAGAGAGAGGTGATAGAATGGGAAGGCATCAAGAATTTATTTGGACTGCAGGTTCAAAGATTGCTTTCCCTATCAAAGATTGGTTTCAGCGTAGAAGCGGGGGGAGGGAGAAATGGGGGGGTCCTAAACGAAAGACCAGCGTTGGTAGAGTTTCTTCATGGAATTTAAAGCAGAAGCTGCTGTTAGAACAGGAATAATTGGTAGCGCATATAAAATATTGCACAATAACTATTGGAATCTGTCAGAGGAGGTTGGAAAGGATTGAGAAGAGAGATTGGATAATCAATTCACAAAGCAACAATGGGTGGTGGATATATGTATGTCTCCCAAATATGTAACAAAATCTAGAAGATTTAGGATTTTTGCTAGGAAATGTTCAAATAGGTATTTTTATACCCCAGGTAGACTCCAGAGAATTTTTCCTCAGATAGACAGCAAATGTTGGCAGTATGATGGAGAAGAAAAAGGTAATTGGGAATGTATTTTCTGGGAATGTAATGAGTTGGCAGACTTTAAAGATTCCCAGCAGACTACTCTACCAGGTGTAGCTATGGAAATGATTTTTCTGAGCTATGTTACAGAATCAGAATGGTGTAGGAAAAGTTAGGCCTTGCTGAATCTTAAGTATGATGGCTGCCAGAAAAGCAATTAGTAGAAAATGGAAATCAAAGTCTAAACCAACTGTATTAGAAGTATTGAATATAGTTACAGAGATAAAATAACTGGAATTGGGATCTTTAGCAAATTACACAAGAAAAAATAGGAATTGTGGGAATAATAGATACAGGGGAAGAATGAGATTTAAAAGAAGGCATGATTTGAATGAGCTGTGTAATGTTTGACAGTGATTGGGTAGATTATTAATTATGTATAATGTTGCAACTAAAATTATTTCATTGTGGTTTGTGATGTATAACACTTGCAACTAAGATTATGTCAAAGTGGTTTGTTTTCATTTGTATAAATATATGATTGCCTATGTCATATGTGATAATTTAATAAATATGTTTCTTATTAAAAAAAAAGAAGTGGCAAAAGACAGCATGCTCCTCCCCCAGACCTCTATGGAGAAGGAGTGGATGGACTTTTCTCAGGCCCTGTTCAAGGCTGTTATGGCTCTCCAGCCTCCTTCCTTTTCTGCCCCCCCCCCCACTCCTCAGAAGGTTACTGTGGAGTTTTTCTCAGAGGATGATGATGGGGCTCAGATTCTGATGATCATTTCCAGTAGGCTCTTCACAAATTCACTCACCTGGACAAGTGCCCTCAGATGACAAGGACCTTGTCTTCCCTGATTCCCCTTGGGAAGAGGCTTCATTTTGTGGAAACTATTGTTAGTATGATTAAACATTTTGAGCATGATTCTAAACAAATCTCCAGTGTTTAGGAATGATACTATAATCTTTTGGAACTGGGCATACCAGCTCCTACTCTTTTCCCTCCAGTTCTGGAGGCTTTCTGTAATGCTTTTGCATCTACATCCTCTGCTCCTGACTCTCAGCCACCAGCCTTTAAGAGGCCTGATAGATTCTATAAAGTTCCAGGGGAACCTACGTTTCTTTTCAATAACCAGTAGTTGATCCTTCTATAGTTTCTTTAGCTTCAGAAAAGCCATCTAAGCTCCTGCCTTTCCCTCAGATAGGGACAGAAGGGCCATGGACAAGTGGGGGAAAGAGGTCTATACTTCCTCTACCCTGGCCTTCAGGGACATTAATTATCATACTGTCATGACTAAATATTTCTTGTCTATTCTTGACAGCTAAAATAAAGCTGTTGCTGACATGGAATGGTCAGATTCAAAGAAACAGGCTATGTCTTTGGTGGCTCAAGGAGCTCAGGTGGCTAAAAATAGCATTAAATGCAGCTGTGATGCTATATAGGACTCCTCCAGAGCAGCCACTACTGGCTCAGTTATTAGGAAATATGCATGACTCTGCTCTCAGCTGTGAAGATTTCAAGGTGAAACTCCTAGATTCTTTTCCAGACAGGGAGCTTTTATTTGGTCCACATGCAGCTACCTTGGTCATGACCCTACAAGAGCAAGGGAAAACTATGAAGGCTTGCAGACAAATTCTACTCACTTTTGTGTGCAGGTACCAGATAAACTATCCTGCCAAGTCCTTCACTCTGATCTTTAGGGAGGATCAAGTTATCCCGTTCACTGCTGCCTTCTTCCCTACCCAGATAAATTCCTTCCACTCTTTACTAATTGTCATCTGCAACTTCTCTTCTGGTTGATAAAAATATGCCTCATCTGTATCTAAAACTAAAAGCACTAAACATTTTACTGCTTGTATCTTACTAGCCAAATGCATAATCCAGGGCTTTCAATTCTTACGTTGTGCTATCTTTTGTGCATTCTCTCCCCACATATCCTTAGCTGACTCAAAATGTTCCACCACACTGAAATGTCCTTTTTCTCGATTATTCAAGTACAGAATTATATTATCTGCAAATAAAGCTAACGTTTCTTGATTACTGTATCATTTATATCACTGAATGTATGAGTCCCTTATTTTCTTTGCCACTGGGTCTAAATCTAAAACAGATAATCAGGTAAGGACACTGCCTTGCTCCTGTGTTCAAAAACAACTTGTTAGAGAGGAACTTGCCAATCACATTTCTTGGCTCTGACCCTCCATAGCTCCTCTTAATTAAGTGTATTATTCTGTCAGAGAAGGCAAAAGATAGCATTGCACTACTCAAAAAATTTCATCTAAATCTATTGATTTCTCTGCATCTAGCCCCACTAACAGTTGCAGCATTTTCTTACATTCAGCTTTCATCTGGATCATCATTGTTATATTAATGTTGTCAAATGTTTGTCTCACCTCCACAAAACCACATTGATCCATATCTATTAGTTTTGGTAACACCTTTGCCAATCTCTTAACTAGTACAGACATAAACACTGTATAATGATGGTTTAAAATTGAATTGGATCTATATGAAGCTGGGCTTGAAGGATCTTTACCCTGTTTTGGTAACAAAGCTACTACATCTTTCTTCCAAGATGGTGATATATCACCCTGTTTAAAATACTGTTAAACTTCCAGATGTTTATTACTTTCTTCCCTCTGAACTTCCAAAGTTCCACAGGAATACTGTCTGTTGGTAGACTGCAAACCACCATTTTTATCTTATGTTTTCCTGTTTTAGCTATTCATTTTTGAGCATAATCTTCATCTAGCTTTGGTGAAATTAAGTATTACATAAATATTTCTATTTGTGCATTTTCTTGGTTTCCACATTCCTCTCCTTTATACAGTTTTTCATACAATTTCCAAGATACTTCATATAATCTCTATAGGATCTCTGGTTATTTTTCTTGTGATGGTCTCCATAGGTTTTGCAACAGTCCATTTTACTTTCTGTTGCCTAAGTTATGCTAAATTTTTTTGTGCTCTTTTCTGTCAAAAAATAGTTGCTTGGGGGGCGTGGCCAAGATGCCCACAAGCTAGCAGCATTTTCTACTAGCTCTGTCTTTCAAATTCATTCCTGACAGGAATTTTAATTCCTAATTATCCTAAAATTGGATTTTTTATCCTAAACAAATTTTTTAAACAATATATTAGGATAATATTTTAAAAAATTTGCTTAAATATTAAATTTTCCTGTCAAAAAATCTACTAGAAATCTTCAGTAACAGAACATGAGCCATAACAAATCTTCTCAACAAGAACTTAATTTAAAAAAGAACTTCAATCATTATTATCTAATATACAAGAACTCTCTTCACAAATAGACAAAATGGATATGAAAATAGATAATTTTAAAGAGAAATGTACGCAGCAAATGGATATCATACATGAAGACCTCACTCAACAGAAGAAACATATATCAGGTATAGAAACTGCTATGAATGACATTGATACCAGAACAAAAGAGAATGAGCATAATGTTGAATTTCTATTGAAACAAAATACTTTTCTTCAATTAAAAGTAGATGATCTAGAGAATAGATCTCGAAGAAGTAACATAAGAATATTTGGCTTACCTGAAGGCATTGAAGGATCAGATATGGTGAAATTTCTATCTTCTTGGCTGCCTCAAATTTTGGAATTACGAGAGGCTCTCTCATATGGTGTCGAAAGGGCGTTTAGATCCTTGGCAATGTCTAATAATAACAAGTCCAATTTTACTAGACCTGTAATTGTGAAATTTCTTTCTTCACATGACAAAGAACTGGTATTAAAAACAGCTTGGGCAAAATCATCAATCAAAATAAAAGACAAAATCATTAGATTTGATAATGATTATTCCCCAGCTGTAATCTCTAAAAGAAAATTATTTTTACCTTCACTCAAGGAACTTAAGAAACATCAAATTAAAGCTAGCCTTTTATTTCCAGCAAAACTAAAAATCTTTTTTCAAGATGGTCAAAAAACCTTTAAAGACTTGGATACTGCAATTTTATTTATTAAAAATAATAAAATAATAGAAATAATTGAAGATATGGAATGGGCTTCCACTAGTCTCAAAAGAAATGCTGAGCAACACTTGGAAAACATTTGATTCTAAAAAGAAGCTAAAGAAATGACTTATACACATATGGTCATTTAAACTTTTTGGTTTTGGGATACTTAACTTTGGATGATCTTTTTGAATATAAGTTTCTAGTTACAAGGCCCTATAAATCAAAGAAATGAATCTGGATTTAAAGGTGAGCTATTTCATTTTGTTTATTGTAACGTGTTTTTTTTTTTATTATTATTTTCTCTTTGCCTAGTAATGATATCTTGCTCATAAAAAATGGTTGTGGTAATGTAACGTATTTCGTTTGGCTTACTGGTTTTGTACTAATAGTCTATAGTATACATCTAGTGTTTTGTTTGTTCTGATGATATGGTCATATTATTCTGTCTTATGCCTATGGAGGGGTTGCCTCTGTGGGTGATACTACTTCGTGGATGCAATGTAGTGCTGGTTAGATATGCTCCGATGCTTGATGTGCATTGAAAAGGGGTAAGGTGGCATCGTGAAGAATGGCTGTATGTGTTTTATTTTCTTTTTTTTGCTGGTGATTTGGTGGTGTTGGTTTGGGAATGGTTATGTACTTTTTGGACTTGTTTGTAGCGCTGTATGTCAGTCGGGTGCTGGTTGCTTCTCTGGTTGATGTGTTGGTTGCCTGCCCGTATGCGGATGGTGAAGTGTTCTTTGGGTTCGATAGATAAAGTGGCGTGAAAGGTAGTGTTTCGGGAGTATGTTGGTAATGATTTCTTGTGTTTATGCTTAGTTGGACAGTCAGTTGCTAGCTAGGATTTCTTTATATTTATTGTTTTTAATGTAGTTGGCAAAGCTGGGATGGTGACTAATTTGGTGGCTGGTTCTGTTGGCGATAGTTGTGTGCTTTGACTATTTTAATCTGAATGGCTTGCTCATGGTGTTAAGCTCTCGAGTAGCAGTTTTTTAAAAAAAAAAAATTGAAAGAGAAAATCCTTTGAAAAGCGTTACCGTTGGTTTCCCGCTTCACACACAAAAAATAGTCATTTGGATTGAGCTCGAGAGGTTCAGTTGTGTAACGAACGACCCTGCCTGATGATGAGAAGCTCGCTCACATAAATAAATGTCCAGCTTTGACATTTGACCTTGGACTCTGTCTATTCACGTAGACTTGGAACTTGAGATGCTGGGAAGAGATGGGTGAAACAGCTGATTCTCTAATTCAAGACAGTAACAAGATACTTCATTTTTTGAATACTTTTTGTTCATGTCATTCTCTTTGCCACTAGGTATATTTTGTTTATGTCATTTACAAAAAGACATTGTGAATATAATACATGAATCATCTTTAAGAATTTAATAAGTAATATTTAGATGTTTTCAAAAACATGTTTGACATTTAGGATCCTGTATGTTTTCAGTAGCAGTAAAATGCATAAAATATGACTTAGTTGGCCTCAGTTCGACTAGCAGCTCAGACACAAGAAGACCCGGGTAAGGGATGTAGAAGTAATTGGCTGGTATGGGCTCATTTTTCCTGGGGATGTGAAGGCTGGTGGTGTCAATTAGTTGGTTACCACCGTACAAGTGATGGCTTACATGACACTGGAATGGACAGGATGAAGAATGTGCTCATATTATCCCTAGCTGGTGATGATAGCTCTTTTTAGTGTATATAAAAGAGAATCCATTATCATTTGAAGGGTGTAGAGTGTCTCTAACTGTGAGATGCTTGCATCAGCCATCAGGAAAGGAGGATAGGGCCTTATCAGAAATGCTATCGATTGGTTGCTAATAGAGGGCAGAAATTAATGCCATGGATCCTTGAATGACAGCTGTGCTGGTAAGATGTCATATCTGTGCAGGGGATATCCATTATAGGGAAATAAATGGGTTCAAGACCAGTAGAAGGAAGGATGATGGTTGAGAATCATGGAGATAAAGAGTGTACAGCAAAAACACATTTTCACAATTTGTGTGACCTTTAACTTTCCACTAATTAACTTTCTGGTGTACAGTTAAAGTGTTGTCACTCCACAAACAAACAAACCTAGTTCCCCTCCATTTACGTCTGGAACAGGAATTGAAGTACAATCACTGCTTGTTTAGGCTGTAAATTGTTTGCTCTTTCTAATCATTTAACTCTTTAATAATTCTCATCACATATTAAGAAACATTTGGATACAATTCAATTTTAGTTTTCTTACTACACTGCTTATAGACTATTACATATCATTTTGGCATGCATTTTTGTGTTCCTTATGTATTAAGTCAGAGCATTTTAAATGAGTTAAATGACTTGTGCATCTGTTAGCAGGTCTTACTTCAGTGCTTTATCTCTGATGTTATGTATTGAAGAAAAAAACACTAAGTGATCCTACATTCTCTTTAAGCACACTTATTTACCTGAACTTTACAGTCTTGTGCAAGTGCAATTCATACTGTTTCCCAACTAACTTTATGGATGTTCACTAATGCCACATAACTAAATTATAAGTTTAATATACCACAAGAAAAAAGAAAAACAACTCTTTTAGATACCTTTTTGGTAGTTCTGACATTGTAAAGAAATTACACCCAAAGCAGCTTGTAGTGAACATAGTTTGTTCTTTTCTCCTCTACTGACCAATCATAGATTTACATAGGATCATAGGAGGTTACTAAGCTAATAGCCCTGGGGTCCTTATAAGTCTGGTCATGTTTCACTCTTATTTCTTATTAAATAATAGAGATACAGACTATATTTTCATGCAGAAAAAGATTAATATTGACTGCTCCTATTTATCAGGACACAGGTGAAACTCCCAGGATAAATTTGTTGTTTCTCATCCAATTGTCTAAAGTTATGCATATATAGAATCATTGAGAAGTTCTTTTTGACTTGAATTGAGAATTTCTCCCTGAGGAATGGCGACTTTCATGAGACATAAATGTCTCTCTGGGAAATTCTGTTGAGGACTCAGGCTGAGCTGGGGTCCCTAAAGTGAGTGAGTGAATTTTATCCCTTGTGACTTATAGATATGAAGCATTTGTATTAAGGCAGGATCAGAGATTGCTCTGCAGGTAAGGCACAGGTCGCCTCTAAAAAGTTTATACTACAAAGAGTACTATGACAGTAATTTCAGTTTGTTCATGTATGCCATGTACCTGAATTTTCATATTGAGAGATCTTATTGATCTCCTCATTTGCTGCAGATGTCTGGTAAGGTACATATCTATGTGAGCATTGTACTCTATTATTAGCATGACGAGAGATGAGTATAGGGGGGTTATAACTTTTTTCACTTCAGAAGCAATGCCATTACTTACGAGATGTGTAATGTGAAAGGCCTTCCTTGCCACTCTGGTCACAAGATGATCAAAGTAATATTATTTTGGCTTTATTTTATATGCAACGTTTAATTTACAGCATGGCTTATGAATATATATAAATGTACGGAGATTGACCATTAGAAAATAAACTACGGTTATGTTTCTCCAATTGTTTCCTTTAGATGTTTCACATATTTGATCTTGGTTTTTTGGTAGAAGTTTTTCAGATTCATCAAATGACTATAAATAATATGAGCAACAAGGATTTTCTAATTTTCCTAACAACATGTTTAACTGCTGAATACCATGCTTTTTCGTATCCATTTCTTGTTTTATCCTGTTAGTATAAAGTGTTCACATGAATTAATGTAAAAATGTTTAATTACTACAAAATGCTGATATGTTGCTAGTACTCAGAAAATGTATAGAACATGATAATCTAGCCTGGTTGTTTATGATTCATTGTTAGATTAAATTCACAAATGTTTTTTTTTTTACACCTGCTTACTGCGATAGCAACATTTCACATATTAATAGTAGTATTGCTACAGTTTGGTATTTTTACCTGAAGATAACTTTATTTTTTAGACAGTAGCTGGTTTAATGTTGCTACTAGATTAAGGGTTCGTTTAGGTGATACTATGTTACCTAGATTGGGAGTTCTAAACTCCAGAAGGGGTTGGATTGTAAATATTGTTTTACTAATCAGTTATGGTATTATTTGTTTGAAAGTTTTATTGTTGTTCACCACTAATTTGAATAGTAAGTTCTTTCGAAGAGATCTGAAGATGATTATTTTTATTCCAACTGGGAAATCTCATACTAAATTACTCAAAATTAATATAATATTAACACCTGATGGTCAATTTTCTGATTTACTTTGTTTAATCTTAAATGACAGCTATAAAAAGTATTTACATTAACATTAATGGCTTAAATAATCCAGGTAAGAGAGGTAATTTATTTAGATACCTTAAACCTTTTCTTGGAGGATTTATGTAAACTAAATAATAAATCTTATTCTGTTTTAGTAAGCTCTGAACATCTTCAAAAAAAGAGAGGAGTAGCCATCTTGTGGAATAACTCACTACCATTACCCA
Source organism: Protopterus annectens (assembly GCF_019279795.1). Lineage (NCBI taxonomy): Eukaryota > Metazoa > Chordata > Ceratodontiformes > Protopteridae > Protopterus > Protopterus annectens. The sequence goes on along the minus strand of NC_056728.1, from coordinate 561,995,451 downwards.
AAATAGTAGATAGCTATAAAGGCAATAAAGTAATGTTTTGTGCTATAACTTTGGAACCAAATAAAAACATTTATACATTATTTAATATATATTGGGTGCCAGGTATAGCTGCTAACACGGTTAAACAACATTTAGATCAAATTGTGCATTTTACAAAAGGAAAATAAATAATAGCAGGGGACTTTAATTGTATATTAGATCATAAAGATTATTCTAATAAAGGTAAAAGGAAGATCTCATCATCAGCTAAGAAATTAAGAGATTTTATTGAAATATTTCTTTTAAAAGATATTAATCATTTTATGACTCCAAATTCATTATTTTATACTTTTTATTCCCACAGACATAATACATATTCTAGAATTGATAGAGTTTTGGTTTCCAATGACCTATTAGATTTTCTAAGTAATACAAAAGTAATAGCATGCCCTATTTCTGACCATAATGCTATTATTTTTGATCTCGATATCAACAGTGTCTCTACTATTCAAATCAAAAGAATACCAGCTTATATTCCAAAGTTAAAAAAATTTAAAGAATTCATTATAATTGAAATTCAAACATTTTTACAACTGAATAATTCAAATGACATATCAAAATATATATATGGGATGCTTTAAAAGCATATCTATACGGAAAAATTATGAGCTGGTATTATAATAAAAATAAATTATGGGATAAAGAACTTTGTGATATACAACATAAAATAGATAATCTAAAGCTCAATCAAAAAGTAGATACAGATACTATTGATAAATAAATGGAAATAAACTCTCTAAATAATAAATATATTGAAATATTAAATCATAAAAAAATTTCAGAAAAATATAAATTAATTAATTATTCAAATAACCCAAAATCTTTAAAGTTATTGGCTAATAAAACTAAAAGATTAAATAAAATTAATCATATCAAAGAAATATTCTCTCCTCAAAAACAAAAGATGGTAACTAATCTTCACAACATCCTATCAGAATTTAGAATTTTTTAACAATATCAACCAAAATTCTAACACTATAGATTCTAAAGAAGATATAAAAATTTTTCTTAGCAAATATACTAATAAAATACTATCTACTGAACAGAAAGATATTATAGACAAATCTATTTCCTTTAAAGACATTCAAACACAAATTAACAAATTAAAACAAAATAAAGCCCCAGGAAATGGCATCATTCCAGAAATTTATAAAATATTTCCTAATATGGCACTAAAATTACTTCAGGAAGTCCTTAACCTCGCACAAAACTTTATCAAAACCCCTCCTTCTTGGAAATACACTTTTGTTTCTCCCGTATTAAAACCAAACAAAGACCCAACCAAATGTTCCTCATATAGACCCATTCCTTTACTCAATGTAGATTAAAAAATTTTCATGTCTATTTATGCTGATAGATTAAAAAATGTTTACCTAATTTGATTGACGATGATCAAACAGGATTCATAGTGAATAGGAATTCATATGATAACATAAAAAGAACTTTAATTTTGATTGAATCAGTTAAACAATTAAATAAAAATTTGACATTGATTAGTTTATATATTAATAGTGTGTTTGATTCTGTTAACTGGAATTATTTATTTATCCTATTAGAAGAACTCAATTTTTCTAATAAATGTATAAATCTCATTACTCTGTTATATATAGATAGTCAAGCATACATTAAAATTGGCACAAGTATATCACAAAACATACCATTAGTTAAAGGCACTAAACAAGAATGTCCGTTGTCCCCTTTATTATTTACATTAATTATGGAACCATGGGCAAACCTAATAAGATAGGATAACAATATAACAGGTTATAATTTAAATTCCACTTCATTATATAAAATACACTTGTTTGCTGATGACATTCTTCTCACCTTGGCTGATGAAAATACATCTATTCAAGCCCTCTTTAATAACATAAATCTTTTTCAAAGGAAATCTGGTCTAACTTTTAATAATAATAAAACACAAATTCTCTTAAGTGGCCCAAAACAATTTAATTTACATGATGATTATAAAAAATATCTAACACAATCCGAACAAATTCTTTATTTAGGCATTTCAATAGCTAAAAATATTAAGGATATCATACAAATTAACTATAACAATTGTCTTACAATAATTGAAAATTTAACAAAGAATTGGAATAGAATACCTTTCTCTATGGATAAAAGACTCACTATTATTAAAATGATTTTTCTCCCTAAAGTTCTTTACATTATGCAATCCATCTCTATACCTCCCCCGTACTGGATAATTAAAAAATTAAATGCAATTTTTAAAAAATTTTTATGGTTTCCAAATAAATCTAGAATTGCTTTATCTCACCATATGAAAAACTGGGATAATGGAGGTATAACACTGCCTAATTTAGAATTTTATTCAAGTTCATCTATGGTAAAAGTGATTTCTCTCTTAATTGATACTAATTATCAAGCTAAATGGAAAAAAATTTTGAAATATTAATGTTGGATGCTATAAAAAATAACTCTCAAAAACTGTTTATAAATAACCCATGAATTTGGGTTCTAAAAGATCAGCTTTCCACCTTTTTTCCCCTAAAATTTAAAAGTAATTATTTAACTCTTTTGCTAAAATCTTTTAGACATTTTATATTTAAATATAATGTTTATAAAGAATGATTATTCCTTCTCTTTCCTATAGCCTACTCATCAGGTATTCTTTTTACCTCTGACTCTAATAAAATGTGTATCTTTAAACAGAAAAACTTATTCTTTTGGTATCAATTGATGTCAAATAATGTTTTGAAATCAGTTAATTTGCTAGATGTTGAATTCAGATTTGAGTCCCTTTATTGGTTGGAGTTACATGAAGGAAGGAATTTTGTACAAAATAGAATTGCCCACGCTAACACAAGTACCAAAGAAAATAAGACTCCACGGGTGAAGAAACTTGGTTCAAAAAAGCAAATGCGTATCAAACTTGGGTAAATAATGAACAGAATAGTTTGAAAATATTCAGTAACTTTTAATCCATAAAATAATAATAGAAAAAACAAATTCGTCAAGCGCTTTCGCCTGGTTTCTACCAGGCTTTATCAAGATACAAAACCATCAAAAACAGAATTGTTATATACCATTTGGAATTGACCATGTGGTTGATTAATTTACAGTTTTAATTGTAGTAATCAAAGATTTAAAAGACCAATGTCCCCCATAGCACCAATATTACTGTCAGGCTTGCTAATTCTGAGCCCGATTAAAAAGTTAAATGACTTTATGTAAAAATACGTTAAAAAAATATATATATATATATGCAAAACAGATGTGTATATAAAATGTATAAATAAATATATGAATATATTTGCTTGCCACATTAACCACATGCAATAAATAAAATTAATAAGCATTTTTTGCAATGTCAATTTAAAATATGTTAATTATATGCATAAACATTTCACCATATTTTATTATGAAAAATTCCAGTAATATTAAACCTTTAAATGTTAATACAATAAAATACAATAAAAGTAGAAAATTCTCAATCTAATAGAAATGAATTAATAAAAGCCCAAAGGGTAATAAATATCAAACTCATAATTTCTCTCTATTTAGTTTTAAAACACTGGCTATGCTAATACTGTCATTCAAGCCTGGAGGTTTTGTGGCATTTAGTTTTAGTTGCCATACCAATTCTTTATTTTCCAGACGAGTCCCCCAGTCGCCCCCTCTGGGGTCCTGGGTGACTTGTTCTAGAACTAAGAATTTTAAATTCATGTTACTACATACCATAGAATGTTTATAAAAGGCATTGGTATCTTTCTTCTTTGTAATTTCATATAGATGCTCATATATCCTTTTTCTTAGTGGCCTCTCGGTCTTGCCTACATAGAAACTGTAGCACTCGGTGCAAGTACCGAGATAAACCACCCCTTTGGATGCACAGTTGAAATAACCTTGGGTACTAACTCTGAAATTTCTGGAGGGAATGTGGAAATTGTTATTGTCATATATATAGGCACATTGATTACATGCACCACATTTAAAAGTGCCTACTTTATTAAAAAAATGTGCATCCTTTTTATTCTTATGACTACTTTCTAATAAACCCTTTAGATTAATGTCCCTCCTTCTTGTAAATCCAGGTTTGCCAGGGATAATTTTATTAATATCATCCTGGAGTGTCAAAAGTGGCCAGTATGTAAGAATGGATGTTTCAATTTGTTGGAAGTCTCTAGTGTATGTGTAAACAAAATTGCTGCTTAGTGGTCGTTGGTCAGTAGCATTGGTTTGGTTTAAAATCTTGCCTTTACCAAGTATTGGTGGGTATTTTGATTCCCTGTCATGTAAAACTTCCTTTATTAAATTGTCTACCAAGTAGATTGGATAGCCCCTTTCTAAAAAAAAGTTTTTTTAGGAAATTAACTTTGTTTAGAAAAAGTTCTTGAGTACTTGTCATCCTGGATGCGCGAATGAGTTGTCCTTTTATTATACCTTTTTTCTGATAAAACGGGTGACCACTATCAAAATGCAAAAAAGTGTTAGAAAAAGTTTTCTTCCTATAAATTTGAGACTGGAAAAGATTGTTAACCTGATCTTTACTTAAAAGGACATCTAAATAGTGCAACGATTTTTCATTCACTTCATATGTGAAGGCTAAAAAGTCTGTAGTGGAGTTAATATAAGTTATAAAGTCTAAGAAGCTGTCTATGTCCCCATTCCACAGTATACAGATGTCATCCAAATATCGCTTGTAATACACAGTCCGCCCCACCCAACTGGATGAAAAGATGTATTTATTCTCCCAAAGGTGTAGCACTATGTTTGCATATGTCGAGGCGCATGCTGCGCCCATCGCTACACCTTTCTTTTGTCTGAAGATCTCCCCATTGAAATATATAAAATTGTTATTGAGAACCACTTCCATGAATTCCACCAATAAGTTAACCATACTGTTGCCGAATTCAGATTCTGTTACCAAAACTTCATTTAACCATTCCAATCCTGTGGAGTGAGGAATATTAGGGAATAACTCTATAATATCAATAGTTGCCATTAGCGTGTTAGGGTGGTATAGGTTTTGATGGATATCACTAAGAAATTCCCATGAGTCTTTACAAATTGATTTTAAAGTCGATACAAGTTTCTTTAAAGTCTGGTCTATAAACTTACCTAAAGGCTCTGTAATACTCCCTGCACCTGCTACTATGGGTCTAAACTTCAATGGGGTCAATCCTTTGTGCACCTTGGGGATCCCGAAAATGACTGGGATCCTGGGTTTTGCAACGTACAAATAATTGTATAGTTTCTCATTAATAAAACCCTGCATCAAGTGATCATTTAACATGTAATTAATCTTAGAATATGCTATGTTAAGTTCATTTCTGGAAACTAATTCATAAGTGACTTCATCCTGCAGCATGTTGTACATATGCGTTTCATATGCCCAATGATACATTAAGACCACTCCCCCACCCTTGTCCGGTTTAAGCTAATACTTTGTTAAATGAATTGACAATTTTGAATGACAATATTGTTAAAAATAAGAATTTTTTGAGTATTAAAAGATGTTATGATAATGTTTTCAATGAAATAGACCAGCATTGTGTTAAAATTATGGATTGTAAAATAAGGAAGTTAGAACGCGACCTGTTTGAATATAGAGAAGGAAGGGCTTATCCCTTACCAGGTAAATTTAAACGTAACACTATTAATGATGAGGAAAGGGCTGGTACAGCTGAAAACACAGACAATACTAACATGCCACTAGTAGAGCCACCTAGGAGGAGTGAGCGTTTGGCACAGAAGGGCAATAATAACCAGCATCAGGTTTTTCAGTATCCCCAGGGCAGACCAGGGGGGAGGAACACAACTTTTTACCAACAGAGTTGGAACAGGGCACGCAAGTAATGAATGACAATGGAATTTGTTTGGTGGATAGTAGCAATGAAGACGTGACTAGAGATAAGTACCAAGTGTTCACAAAAGATAGTCTTACAATATATAACTTTACAGATATCACAATTACACCTGAATTTTTTGAATTGTTTACCAGAGGCTTTCAATTTGTGCCCCTGCGTTCTATGGATCTATCCAAAACACTCATAGATTTTAAATTATTTATTAGGAAATTAAATCTTGCCTTGTTTTTCAAAGGGCAAACCGTTGTTAATCACATAAATACCAGGAGTAGCACCTTTAACCCTCCCATTCACCCCAGTCTAAAAATCTTTGAGGAACTGGTGGAGATTGACCTAAGGAAGAAACACCTATTAGGTTTAAACTCACCACCCAACAATTTTTATTTTTATTTACAGCAATCAATTAATTCATTCAAGGAGGAAGGTGTACGAGTAATGAAACCGGACAAGGGTGGGGGAGTGGTCTTAATGTATCATTGGGCATATGAAACGCATATCTACAACATGCTGCAGGATGAAGTCACTTATGAATTAGTTTCCAGAAATGAACTTAACATAGCATACTCTAAGATTAATTACATGTTAAATGATCACTTGATGCAGGGTTTTATTAATGAGAAACTATACAATTATTTGTACGTTGCAAAACCCATAATCCCGGTCATTTTCGGGATCCCCAAGGTGCACAAAGGATTGAACCCATTGAAGTTTAGACCCATAGTAGCAGGTGCAGGGAGTATTACAGATCCTTTAGGTAAGTTTATAGACCAGACTTTAAAGAAACTTGTATCGACTTTAAAATCAATTTGTAAAGACTCATGGGAATTTCTTAGTGATATCCATCAAAACCTATACCACCCTAACACGCTAATGGCAACTATTGATATTATAGAGTTATTCCCTAATATTCCCCACTCCACAGGATTGGAATGGTTCAATGAAGTTTTGGTAACAGAATCTGAATTAGGCAACAGTATGGTTAACTTATTGGTGGAATTCATGGAAGTGGTTCTCAATAACAATTTTATATATTTCAATGGGGAGATCTTTAGACAAAAGAAAGGTGTAGCGATGGGCGCAGCATGTGCCTCGACATATGCAAACATAGTGCTACACCTTTGGGAGAATAAATACATCTTTTCATCCAGTTGGGTGGGGCGGATTGTGTATTACAAGCGATATTTGGATGACATCTGTATACTGTGGAATGGTGACATAGACAGCTTCTTAGACTTTATAACTTATATTAACTCCACTACAGACTTTTTAGCCTTCACATATGAAGTGAATGAAAAATCGTTGCACTATTTAGATGTCCTTTTAAGTAAAGATCAGGTTAACAATCTTTTCCAGTCTCAAATTTATAGGAAGAAAACTTTTTCTAACACTTTTTTGCATTTTGATAGTGATCACCCGTTTTATCAGAAAAAAGGTATAATAAAAGGACAACTCATTCGCGCATCCAGGATGACAAGTACTCAAGAACTTTTTCTAAACAAAGTTAATTTCCTAAAAAAACTTTTTTTAGAAAGGGGCTATCCAATCTACTTGGTAGACAATTTAATAAAGGAAGTTTTACATGACAGGGAATCAAAATACCCACCATTACTTGGTAAAGGCAAGATTTTAAACCAAACCAATGCTACTGACCAACGACCACTAAGCAGCAATTTTGTTTACACATACACTAGAGACTTCCAACAAATTGAAACATCCATTCTTACATACTGGCCACTTTTGACACTCCAGGATGATATTAATAAAATTATCCCTGGCAAACCTAGATTTACAAGAAGGAGGGACATTAATCTAAAGGGTTTATTAGAAAGTAGTCATAAGAATAAAAAGGATGCACATTTTTTTAATAAAGTAGGCACTTTTAAATGTGGTGCATGTAATCAATGTGCCTACATATATGACAATAACAATTTCCACATTCCCTCCAGAAATTTCAGAGTTAGTACCCAAGGTTATTTCTACTGTGCATCCAAAGGGGTGGTTTATCTCGGTACTTGCACCGAGTGCTACAGTTTCTATGTAGGCAAGACCGAGAGGCCACTAAGAAAAGGGATATATGAGCATCTATATGAAATTACAAAGAAGAAAGATACCAATGCCTTTTATCAACATTCTATGGTATGTAGTAACATGAATTTAAAATTCTTAGTTCTAGAACAAGTCACCCAGGACCCCAGAGGGGGCGACTGGGAGACTCGTCTGGAAAATAAAGAATTGGTATGGCAACTAAAACTAAATGCCACAAAACATCCAGGCTTGAACGACAGTATTAGCATAGCCAGTGTTTTAAAACTAAATAGAGAGAAATTATGAGTTTGATATTTATTACCCTTTGGGCTTTTATTAATTCATTTCTATTAGATTGAGAATTTTCTACTTTTATTGTATTTTATTGTATTAACATTTAAAGGTTTAATATTACTGGAATTTTTCATAATAAAATATGGTGAAATGTTTATGCATATAATTAACATATTTTAAATTGACATTGCAAAAAATGCTTATGAATTTTATTTATTGCATGTGGTTAATGTGGCAAGCAAATATATTCATATATTTATTTATACATTTTATATACACATCTGTTTTGCATATATATATATATATATATATATATATATATATATATATATATATATATATTTTTTTTTTTTTTAACGTATTTTTCCATAAAGTCATTTAACTTTTTAATCGGGCTCAGAATTAGCAAGCCTGACAGTAATATTGGTGCTATGGGGGACATTGGTCCTTTAAATCTTTGATTACTACAATTAAAACTGTAAATTAATCGACCACATGGTCAATTCCAAATGGTATATAACAATTCTGTTTTTGATGGTTTTGTATCTTGATAAAGCCTGGTAGGAACCAGGCGAAAGCGCTTGACGAATTTGTTTTTTCTATTATTATTTTATGGATTAAAAGTTACTGAATATTTTCAAACTATTCTGTTCATTATTTACCCAAGTTTGATACGCATTTGCTTTTTTGAACCAAGTTTCTTCACCTGTGGAGTCTTATTTCCAAAATAGAATTGACTTAATGACCACTTCAGTTAAGAAAGTTATATCAAACTTAATACATTTCTTGATTTTATCTCTTCAGAATAATTCTTCTTCCACTAATAAACTCTCGCAAATATATAAAGCTATTAAATCAGATTTAGATGTCTACTCTGACAGTTACTGGAACTTTTTCTTTTCCATTAATAATTATTCTCCCACAGACAAAGACAAATTCAATATTTTGAAATCATCCAGTATGACTACTTCCTCGTTAAGATGGAGAATATTTTCCTGGAAATATCTAAATAGATCCTTTATTATTCCTTATACATTGAGTTAAATTGGGAAAAAAGATATAAACTGTTGGAGATGTAATAATAAAGTAAATGCTGATTGATCCCATATGTTCTATGATTGTATTGAATTGAAAACATTTTGGGATGATATAAATGATTTGATGCAAGCTATTTTTACAGACAACTTTACTTTAACTAAATCCTTAATATTAGTTAATACTCCAGTTCCAGCTTGTATTAAGGTATCTGATTACCCTTTGATTTGGTCTATGCTAGCCATAGCAAGAAAAATTATCACTAGAAATTGGAAATCTAATTCCTCTCCATCTTTACAAGAATTTAAAAATCTTCTTAATGAAGTCTCTTGTTTGGAAAAACTAACCATCGGGAATAGAATTTCTAAAAATACTTCTCTTCACAGTTGGAGTAAAATATATGATTTTTTACAAATATAGTTCTATATTATAGTAAATATCATTTATATATTTATAAATTATTTTAAATGTATTGATCTATGGTGAACATATTGTATATAGTTATATATTGTTTATTGTTATGTTATTACTTCATGTAAAATTCATTTTATTTTATTTGTTTTTTTAAAAAGGAAAAATTAGTTAATTTCATTTAACTTATTGTATATTAAATTTCTCAAATAAAAATGTTTTGAAAAAAATAGTTGCTTAATGGCAACTTTCTTAATTCATGAATATTATCCATGTACTCCCTTAATGTTCTCTTTAACACTCTGTAGTTGTTTCTCTTCTTGTTATGTGAGATTCCCCATATTATGCAATAATTTAACCTTCAATAAGGTAAATAATTACTTTAGGTTCTTTTCCATATCTTTCTCTTTTATTTCTCCTGTTTTGGTCTACATTTTTATTTTATCCCACTCAGTAACTATCCATTCTGAATAAATTTCTATCTTCAGACATCTTCCCTTTTTTGTTAAATTTTCCCATTCTAGATGACACTGATACATCCTTACTGTAGATATCTGAAGACATATTTGATAATATTGATATGAATGATAGGAATTCAGTAGTAGGGACTCAGAATTTACATATTATTCCCCAAGATACAATACCGGACAAGACTGGATATAAGTTAAATTTCACAGGACTATGTGTATTTCATTGAATGCTTCGACATACATACAATAACTTTTTCAGATCATGCACAGTGAGACACTGGTACTTTCCTACTTACCTTAATCAAAGAGAAAAGGAGAGTCTAAGGAATGGGTAGCAGAAAGCATATATAAATTATTAGAGAAGATAGAAATTGACAATATTTTAATAAGAGTATTTTAGGTAATATGGGATTGTAGATGTGAAGAATTATCTAATATGATCTGAGATAGTAATTATAATAAGTAAATAAAGGACAGTTATGGAAGAAAGGTGGAGGGATGAGAGGATAAAGTTCTGAAAACAAAGTTAATGTAATTGTTAAAAATATATTTTCTTGTGGAATAGTAACTATTTAGTTTTTGAGTTTTGAAAATAATGAAAACCCCTACTCTTTTCAGTAAGTATAAGGGGATCTTTTACATCCACTTAATGTTGTCACCAACTAGGGAGGGTGGGACCTCAGTTTAACAACTCATCAGAAAGATGGCACACTCGGGACTGCAACTCTCCTTCTGTTGCACTGTAGTGTCAGTATTAGAGAATGAATTAAAGCACTTGGTGTGCAAGTAGGACCCACAGTCTTCTGATCTTCCAGCTCCAAAAGTATGTGTGCTATCTTTGAGCCACTGACCTTGACACTATGCTTCATTTTTTACCATGATGTCCCACATAAATTCCTACAGGTTTAAGTTATGAAAAAAATGGTCATTTGACAATTTTTTTGCAATTTCTAAAAAAAAATAAATCACAGTATCTCAAATACTGAGCAGTTTATTAGGGCCCCGAGTCTCTCCTGACCTGTGTGCAGACTTAATGCTTTAAAGTGCACACTGGCTAAAAACCCATAGAACATACTCTGCCTGTGGATACTATTATACAAATAAAGGCCTTCCAGCAGATTAATCAGAAAAGGAACCACAGCAACAAATTATAATCTCTTGTTGCCTAAATGCACAATGTGGATTGGAGTGTGAGAGGCAAAATGATCATAACAACATTGGTGTGACTACAGCTGAACAGTGCATTTTATGCTGGTTGCCAAAAGCAAAACAGCTTGAAAAAAATGTCCATTGTAAAGACCTCTTGTAAAATGCATGGGGTGCAGTCCGTCATACACAAACCTTAATGTTCCCTCCAGCTGCAGCTTATTTATTGACTGTGTATACATTAGATATCCGATTGTGATCAAACAAATTAATACAGAAATAATAGCCACAGTAATTTCAGTTTATGTCAAACATATTAAAGTCCTGCCAAACAGATGTGCCCACCAATTACATCTCATCTGTTTGAGACATATACAGTACAGTGTACTAAAACCCCTGTATGTATTTACTTGAGTGTGTGTGCAGGCCATATGTGGTCAAATTTGCTTTTAGACAACATCTGCTTAGAAGACACCATTTGACTGACCATGCAGATGGTCAACAAGTATGCAAGATCGTATAAGTCCCAGGGTTGGGGAACATACACTTTCCCTGGAGTAGTGTGATGTCTGAGTTAGTATATGTAATTAGCAAGGGGAACACAGTGTGTTTATATATATATATATATATATATATATATATATATATATATATATATATATATATTTTTTTTTTTTAATTTTGGCATGCACTGAGGTTATTGCTGGGTGCATGCATAGTAACATGTCAACATTTACTGTGTTGTTGTTTTGTTGTTGATATTACTGATGCTGGCATTTCGTTCTTTAGAGCTTAGTGAGTAGACCCTTTTTATATTTGCTCTAATTACCTCAAAAAATTTGTAATGTTACTTCTTCTTGTTTTACCACTGGATTACTGATTTTGTTTTTACATTGTAAACTAATTGATCTGATGTCAGTTTTCATTCTGTCCTCAACTGATGGGTTTGTATCTGATCCCTCGGATCTGACTCAGCCATTGCTAAAGCTTGTGGCAACCAAAAAAACTATCAAGCTTCTCCCTTACCCACAAAACACCATCCCCAGTTACCTCAGATCTCGTTTGCCAGTTCCAGCAAAAGACTTGGTCGTCCAGCTCTCTTGTGCTTCATTTGAGATAAGTGCTGAAATCTTATATTTTTCTCTCATATTCTTACCAAAATTTCTTTCTGATAAATTCCTTACCTGTCGCCTTACTATTGATATATATATATATATATATATATATATATATATATATATATATATATACATATATACATATATATATATTTACATATATACATAAATATCTTTTCTTCTTCAGTTTCTGCTTTCTTATTTCCTGTACTACCTTACGCTTTAGATACTATCATTAGTATCTCCTCTTCTCCCCTGCAGTACCAGTAGTTCTTAATACCATTGTTGGTAGCCCTTTTCTTTACTTTTATCTTGCACGTTTTCTATTTAAAAAAAAAAAACTTTCCTTTCTGACTTTGCTATTAGTAAGAATAACTTGTCCTTTTTTCTTAAAATGGCAGATGAGCCGGCTGGCTTTAAAAAGTGCTTAAGGTGTGGCATAAAATGCCAGTTTCTGATGTCCGCACTTTATGCATTTATTATTTGGGTCCTCTCCACTTAGAAGAGATGTGCTCCATATGTCATGGATTCAATGCCCGTGTTTTAGTGGAAGGTAAAAACAAACTCGTCCTAAATGGTTTTCTCCCTTCCTCTTTTGGAGAAGCTGTTTCAGAGAGTTCTCCTTCCAAGGCTAAACAAAAGAAATCCTCTTCTCTGAAGCTTTCTTCCTCTTCTTTGGCTTCAGATTCCTCTAGGAATAAGTCTTCCTATGATCCAGTCTCAACCCTGGATCCAAAAAAATCCGGGTTGCAGGATCTGACCGGGCCTTTGGATCCAACAACATCAATCTCTTGATCCAACCAGAGAGTACCATCATCCTTCTTGGAGCTCCCAAAATCTCCATCCATCTATTCCACTCGATCTTCTAGAAGCCTAACAGAAAAAAATGTGGAGAGAGAGGTGAGGAAGATTTTTCTGGCACAGGGTTAGATTGGTACCCCTTCAGCTCCTCCCCCTGGGTCAGGCTATCTGAACTTCTGCAACCCCCACCCCCCACCCCATTTACAGGTTCCTCCTTTGACCCTTTCAGCAGTTTCAGAGCATTTGGTTCCAAGCATTCCATTTCCATCTTAATCGGATCTGGGGATAATCCAATCCTCAGATCTGAGGGTTTCCCTGAGAGCTCTGGTCTAGTTGGATCCAGGGAGCACCCGTAGCAGTAGTCTGCCTGTTAGATCCAAGGTGCTACATTCAACTCTGAGGCTTTCAGAGCCATCTTTTCACCTTGAAGACTTGGCACTGGACAGGTTGGCACCAGCTTCCATTTTGGAGGGTTTGCCCTTGGGGCAGGGAGGAGGACTACGGTTCAGAAACTTGTCTTCTTCTTCCTACATCCTTCCCTCATCTGAGCCACTCTACCTTTGAAAATGCAAAGAGGGTATTTTCTGCGGTAGATCATATAGAGCCACGTTCTTTAGATCTTAAATATTTTACCATTATGTCTCAACACCATCTCCTTCCACAGGAGCAGCCAGTGCCATCACCCCAGGTTCCCTTCCAGGGAATTGTAATTTCCTCTTCTGATACCTCCCCAGAACATCCCACCAAGAAGGTCCCTATGAAGGGAGCATGCAAGAGGAAGCATGTTGAGTCCCCAAAGGAGTCTATCACAGAAGACAGATTTCAGTGAGGGTGAAGAGTCCCCACAGTCACCTCCTGAAGATGTCTTCTTTGGAGACATCCTGGAAATCCTTAAACAGAGAGGTGGCTGGATGCCCAGTAACCCTACGTCTGAGGAATTTGTTCTCCACGAGGCCTTTGGTACCAGACACCATACCTCCTGGTTGACTCCGCCCACCGATTAGTTCAGCAACTTGATCTCACAGTGAGAGTGGAAGTATCCAGACACCACAGAACCTATTCTTTAGAGACCAGACAGGATTATGGCACCACCTGCGGACAGGCAGTTCTGGAGTAAAGGGGTTCTGTTGATGCCATAGTCGTCATGGCAGCCACTAAGAAGGACCTAGGAAAGAATGTTCCACTGTCCTGTGATGCCCACCACTGCTACCAATATGTGATAGCCACCACTGCTACAGTACATGATGTCCTCATGCTGGGCCAGTAATCAAGGAGCTTGAATCCTCACCACTGACACTGGAGAGGGACTTTCACTTGGAATAAAAAATGGATACACTCATTATTTCCAGATACAGACATCCCTGCATCAAGTACAGTTTCCCTTAAGAATACATAGGGAACACAGCCCAGGGTCTGGGTTTCTCTAAAGCTGTCTCCTTCCAGGTCCCCAATAAGACACCCCACTGGAACAGCTGTAGGGTTAGGTCCTCAACTGAGTGTCCAAGCCAAGTCCTCTAGCACCATCTCTGTGAACCCAGTGCTTCATTTGCCTGCCCGAAGTAGCTGACACACACACATTTTAAGATTTAATTTTCACACACACACACACACACACACACACACACACACACACACACACACACACATGCACACAGACACTCTGACACTCTCTCTCCTGGGAAAGGCTTGCACAGATTTCCTGTCCTACCAACTTTGCCCAGACTATAAGGTAGATTCACTACCACCAGTCAATTACTATAAGGCTCTTTAAAGGGTATCAATTTATGCTGAGTGAAATTAATATTAATCCAAATGATAGTAGTTGACCAAGACAGCTATGCCTTCTGGAGTGGCCCACACATTGTCAGCAAATAAGTATAATTACTCTCAAAGGCTGGATACTTTCTACAAGGACCAACCACAATAAAAAGTAAAGTAAATAAAAGTTTTAAATATATTTAATAATAAAGATTAAAAAACATGAAAATACTGAATATATATTTACAGTAAACCACAGAGTTCAAATAACAGAAAATATTGAAATTAACATTGATGGACAGATTCATACAAATAAAGGAAAACACACTCTAAACTAAGCTTCACTCTATTTCTGACTGAATCTAAGAGAATTTACTGTTCCCTAATAACTTACTTGGGCAAGGCAAGATGAAACACGTGAGTAGTCTTTCTAGGCAGGCCCCCAAACAGAATACTCAATATTCTGAAACTTTTCTCTTTGCAATATCCAAAATATAATTTCTAAGAGGACTGACAGAATGACCTCATCTAGTCATGTGACTCTAGGTTCTTACAGTATTCCTCTTTAATGATGAGACAGGAATCTAGCATAGATGGCTATAATACACACCTAAAGGTTTATGGCAGTAACTGGGGCTTCCCCTCTTTTTACTGAGCTAATGAACAAAGGCTTTTTCCAGACCTAGCATCTCTGGTCCTGTTCAGCACTGTGGGGTACTGTTTTAATGGTTTAACAGCTCATTTACATTTTCCTTATTTTTCTTAAAGCAAGCTAGCTGGTTAACCGTTGCTGTCCCAGTGTCCTCTGTTAAAACATATTCATTTAATTTAGCTAAAATATCATGTGTATTTCTCTTTATTTCAGCACTGTGCACTGTTTATAAATTTCAACACAAGCAAACCTCACAAATACATTTTCAGCATAAGCATCTGTACAGATCAGTTTGATATACAAATGCCATACAGTTCTAATACATTTATAACACAAGCATCTTGTATAAATCAGTTTGATATTCAAAGGGAATATCATTCTTTACAAAACTCCAGCTAGCTATGTTGGTACTTGCCTATATCATCACATGTCCATCCCCCCAGC
The DNA here is from genome assembly GCF_019279795.1 of Protopterus annectens. Taxonomy (NCBI): domain Eukaryota; kingdom Metazoa; phylum Chordata; order Ceratodontiformes; family Protopteridae; genus Protopterus; species Protopterus annectens. The sequence continues at coordinate 561,979,424 of NC_056728.1, read as the reverse complement.
AGGGAGTCATGGGCGATGGACAGATTTGGAAAGCTTGTATATGCCTCATCCACTTTTGTGTTGAGGTCTCTCAACTACTTGGCACATTTTACAAGATTGCAGAGGGATTTGATTAAGGAGTTATCAAATACCCTCTCAGGTGCTGTTTCTGAGGAAGTTCAGGCCTCTCTAACCTCCCAGCTGATTACCCTTCAGTCCATATCCAATTCATCATTGAGGTTGATCACAAACATAGCATAGAGAACGTCAAGGCCAGGGAGTTTAGGCATTTCCATAAGGAGACATGCCTGGATATGCCTTTGTGAATTTGCAGAGACCTTCATGCCCTCTTTTGTCAATGCCTCCTTATACGAAATATCCTTATTTGGTCCCAAGGTAAAGGCCACTCTGTCCAGGTTTGAGAAAAATGGAAAGACCCTGTGTGCTGTGGGTGTGCATTTTTCGACCCCCAAAAGAACTTTATCCAGGAATCAGAGAGTTGGTCAGAAAATGTGGTTCAAAAAGTTTTGGGGTCCTTTTCAAGACGCACGTGGAGGAGGATCCCCCAGAGGCTGAGGAGGGAACTCTTATGGACGTTGCCACCCATGTGGCAGAGGTGGCCCACAGAATCAGGGTTCCAGAGAATTTTTCTTTGACAAACCCTACCAGCAGTCCTGAAAGATGACCCAATTGCCCACCTCTTGAGATAGTCTGAGGACTATTATCTCTGCACCAGAGAGCCTAGCTAGATATAACAAAAGATACTTGGATGCAGAGAATTATTTCTAGAGGATATATAATACCCTTTTTCCCTTCCACTTCCAATCACAAGAAAAATCCCTGATATTCCACCCAGTCAGAGGGAACAAGCAGCAATTCATATACAAAAGCTGCTAGAAAAAATAGTCATCCAAGATATCCCACTACACCAGATAGAATCCAGAAATTACTCAAGGTTCTTTTTAGTGCCAAAGAAAACAGGGGATCGGAGAACAATTTTGGATCTCACCAAACTAAACAAGACAGTTCAAAGAACCAAGTTTTGGAAGCTCACACTTCAGCTCATTCTCTGTTTTTGGGGCAAGGATGACTGGATGTGCTCAACTGACCTTCAGGATGGGGTACTATCATATAAAGATGAACAGATCCAAAAGGTAGGTATGCCTTGGGCTGGGTACCAGTCATTACCAATTCAGAGTACTACCCTTTGGACTCACCACAGCACCCAGGGCGTTTACCAAATGCTTGACAATAGTAGAAGCTCATCTTA